>NW_025814828.1:20742500-20765000 GCF_022079265.1 Lynx rufus
CAGTATCCAGCTTTAATAGCAAAAGCAAATGCTAGCTAATGGCCCGTTCTCAGGAACTCGTTAAGTCATCTCTAAGCAACCACAGGATAATACACTCGTTATTTCTGCTGGTATGTTTCCTAAAAGTGAGGCGTATTGCTTTGAGCTTAGAATATTAGTGGATAGTCCGCCTCACCTCTGTATTAACCTGTTGTCACAAGACCCCTTCTGCCTTATTAGGCCTTCTTAGTGGAATTGTTAGTGGTCATTTGGATGTTCTTATTTACTTTATTTTCTTTGCTCCTAATGTGGAGCTTTTTCACCAAAAAAATATTTTTGATTTATCTTTTCTTATGTCCTACAAGAGAATTTTCCCCCCTTGGTTCATCTGCTGATTTGTTTTTGTGTATGGTAAATTATTCAGAGCTTACACAAAGTGTTTGATGTATTTCCCAAGTTATTGCTTTAGCAGAAGATGGACATTCATCCTTGGATAGGAGTATGTGGGCTGTTGAGGTTCAAGGTCACTGTTTTTGGCTCAGATGTTATATTTATTAGCGTGGATGTTTGAAGTACACATCAGTGACCAACAAGCTGTAGTATAGCCTTGAATACTGACTGAAGGGGGTCTGAAATTCCATGGGGATTAAAAATAGCAAAACCACATGCTGAAATTAGAATTTATATTTAGACGATATATTGTCTTTCACTCACCCTGCAGAATTTTATTTTTAAGGCTGTACATTGTGTGGCTCTCTGTTTCTCATTTTAGAAACACATGGAACTCACTGGAAAGTCGGACCTGGTTAATAATAATACAAACATAGTCTGGGTAAACATGCAGGAGTTGCTATGCAGAAGAGGGGCAGAACACTCTTCACCAACAAACACCACACTGACTCGGTTTAATCGCAAATAATGAGTTGTATTTTGTGGAAGTGTCCTTGTGAAATGCTGTCACAAATTCCTGCAAGGCATTTTGGGATTTGTAGTTCAGCATTCCATAGGGAGACCACCGAAGATGTGGGCAGACAGCAAGGCCTGCTTCCAGGAAGGGTGCTTTATGTGTGCAGGCTCACCCTACTGCTGTTCGTCGTTTTCCTATTTACTGCTTAGGTACAGTGCAGAGCATACTTGTTGACAACCTTGAGGGCTTTGGAGAGGAACCGATTGGTGAAAACAGATTTCTAGAGCCCTCTTTGTGTTAGGGCAGTGCTCCTTAATTATAGAATAGGATTTCTGCGTCTAAAATCTTCTGTAGCCTTAATAATTTTTGTGTGATTTCTTCCTTGAGATATAATCTTGATGATAACCATAATAGGGGTTATGTCTCTCCTGGAATGCCAAGCAAAGATCATTTTCTGCTTTTGAGTCTTGATTATAAATGATGTTGCTTATTTTATACTCCCAATTCATTCAACAAAAATTTATTGAGCACCTACTCTGGGCCAGGATTGTTACAGCCACTAGAGATCCAGCAAGGCACTAAACTAAGTCCGTGTCCTTGTGAAACCTAAATTTCAGCCCGAGAAGACAGTAACCAGTAGTTACATAACATGGCAGGCTGTGACGAGAGCCATGGAGAATTCAGCCGTGGAGGGAGGAAAGAGACTGATGTCAGCAGGGCTTGCTCATGACACAGGGTAGTTGAGGAAGCTCTTGATATGACCCCAGGCCAGAAGGAGGGCAGGTGGCATGCCTTGCAGACATGTAGAGGGAACGTATGCTGGGCACAAGGAACAGTGACTATGAGGGGCTGAGGTACAAGGGTGCTTGGCACATTTAACGAAGAGCAAGGAGGCCACTGTGGCCAGAGTTGTATGAACAGGGTGGTGGGAGGGGGTAAGAAAAGGTTAGGAGAGAGAGATGGAGGAGTGGCGTAGACCATGGTAAAGACTTTGACTTTTATTCTGTGGCAGACGGGGAGCTGCTGGGGGGATCTGAGCAGAGGAGTGCCATGGTCTGACTGTAAGTAGACAGCTTGGATGGCTGTGATCCAGGCAAAGGATGATGGGAGCTTGACCGAAAGGATAGTAGGGGAATCTGTGAGAAGTGGTTGAATTCTGCAAGCATTTTCAAGTCCAAACTGATAGGATTTGTTACTCAGGTCTTTTTTTCCCCATGTTACTGTATAGAATGAGTGGCAGAGACATTCCTTCCTGCACTGTACCGATTCTAAATTGAATTCTAATACATTTAATTACTCACCTAAGAATAAGTAATTTTCATGGTAAAAAAAAAAAATTGCATAGACTCCTTATCCATATAACAGGTTGTTCCTAAACACAGACTTCATGGTTGACTGCTTGCCATACAAAGACACAAAAGATTTTGTGGACCCCACCTGGCATAGTGCTGTCCTTACTCTTAATACGCTTTTGGTGGGGGGAAATGATTTGTGTTCAACTTTAAGCCCACATTCTGGCTGATGAGGGAAAATTTCTGGACTAGAGACAACACACACGCACGCACGCACGCACACACACACGCACACACAGAGGCAGAGATCCCTGAAAGGAGAATCACAGCTGGAATGAGCCATTGTCTTGAATGGGTGTGTGTTCATCCATATGCAGGTGTGTTGAAGGGGTGGCAGGAAGTAATTAACAACTGCCATACTAATTTTTAGTATAAACATGTACATAAGTGGTTAGAGAAGGGAAAGATGAGAGATGATTGCATAGCAAAGGTGAGATGTAAGCTAGGGCTAGAAAGATCAGTTAGGATAGAAATAAGTAGAGATGAGGCGGAACACATTCTTTTGGGTCTCTTCTTTGTGTCTCTGCTTCGAAGCTGGAAAATTTGGTACCTTTTCCTACCCAATCTGTTTCTGACATTAGGAAGACCAGTTTTAGGAAGCTTTGTTGCTTCTACTTTGAACCAATAAGTTGAAGTCGAATCTCTAGAGCAAACTAATCTACGGTTTGATTGGCTGCCAGAACCCCACTTTAGTGGAGTCAGGCTGTGCTCCTCTTTTCTAATGGTTACAGGTCACAGAAGATGTTGTTGGGCAAATCTTGGAATTAAGAAGGTATTGGGAGTGTGCTCTATACCTCTTCGTTGTTTTTATCCTTATTACCTTGTCCTTCCACCAGCCTTCCTTCTCCTCCTCAATTTACATTCAATTCTCCTATAACGCTATATATGTTTCTAAAAAATCAACAAAGCTATGTAAAATGACACAGTAACAACTAAACACTTTATGGGAAAAACATACAGGTTGGGGCACAACACACAATAACTTCATCAGTGACATAAACAGGAATATAGGAACCTAAAGAAAACAGTGGCATAATTTTACACATTTTAAATAGCTAAGAAGTACATAAGTGCTACAATAATTACGGCACTTTACCTTGAAAAGGGCGTGAAGTTGGCTTGCAGAAGTGAACATCATAAGGGTTGCAGCTTGGGAATCATGGTGAAGCGATAGAAGGAAGATTATTTGAGATTGGAAGGAAAGTTGTAAGAAACAGCAGATGAGGGTGAGTGTAGCTCATAACACACTCAGTGAAGTGAAGTAGCTGATCAGTGAGAGAGAGAGAAAGAGCGTGTGTGTGTGTGTGTGTGTGTGTGTGTGTGTGTGTGTGTGTGTTATTCCTGTGTGGCTAGGTTCAACCGGGTGTAGTTTTCTGCATTCACCTAACCTTTCTCATAGACAAGATCTGCAGAAGCGGACCTAAAATTTGCCTCGCCATGTGTTCAAATGATTCTCTGATAGATTAGTGGGCATTGGCATAAATTTTAATTTTCAAAATAAACCTTGAAGCAACTGTACCTTATTTTATATTGATGATTAACTGGCACCTTACTTTTCCCCTGCTTTATTGTTCTCTCCTCATCCTCATAATGTCCAAAGATATTCTTATTTTTACAAAAACTGATCAGTACATCTGTCAAGCAGATAGTTAAACTTATTAAATATTGAATATCCTATCTTCAGAATGCTTGTTTGGGATATGGGAAGTAAAAAGGGTTTTGAAGCCATGAGTTCTGTCCTTTTACAGCTTCAATATGAGTCACCAAGCACAGACATTTGAGACAAAACAAAATTTCTTAAAAAAAGGTAACAATATATTATGGATCTGATACATCATTGCTGAAGAGATAGGGTGAAATAGAGTTAGTAAGGTAAGATTTCTTAGATTTAAATTTTGATCTAGATCTTAAAGTTGTGGACATGGATTGGAGAAATAAAGGGAACTCCCAACACCCAGAAAGAATGTGGAAATCCTTCAGGTTTTTTCTGTTTCTTTCTCCTCTTTACGCCCAGCCTAAAAGTGATCTTAGGGTGGCAACAAGCTACGATTACAATCACCAGGAGCCAAAACTATAAGGAAGGGAAAAGCGTGCGTGCTCTCTCTCTGTCTCTCTCTGTCTTTCATAAGTAATTAAGTAAGTAAAGACCCAGCTTCCTGACTGGAAGACTGGAAACGAGAAAGTTGTAGGGATCTGGAAGGCACCAGGGAGATCACAGACAGAGAGAACCTCAGGGAATGTAACCCCATGAAGTTGTTCATGAGCACCTGTGCTCATCCCCCAGCCTGAAAGCAAAGGATCTGAGCCAAAGAGCATACCAAAGACTTTGAGAACTGAGGTAAAAGACCACCACCTAGGACCCAGATTGACTAGTGGATGGTGCACACATCAGACAGATGCAAAAAGCACTGCAACATTTTTGAAAACTAAACTGATACCAGAGCCACAGCCTACAGAAAGTGGACTCATTCTAAACCTAATGAAGTCATTTGCCTGCTAAAACAAAAACATCAAAATTCCCCATACGATGTAAACAAGACCAATAGATTCATAACATACTATTCAAAATGTCCAGGATACAGTTCAGAATTGGTAAAACAAGAACCAGGGAAATCTAAACTCGCATTGGGAAGAAAAAGCAATCAAACGATGTTAACACTGAGATAACACTTCGGGTAGAATCATATGACAAAGACTTTAAAGCAGGTGATATAGTGTTCCGGTGAGCAATGGTGAACACTTTTGAGATGAATGGAAAAATACGAAGTCCCTGAAAAAACAGAGGTATAAAGAAGAGCCAAAGAAATATATTAGAACTGGAAAATACAGTAACCAAAATAAAAACCTGACTGGGTGAGCTCACTGGCAGAATGGAGGTGACAGTGGAGTCCATGAACTTGAAGAGAGATCAATAGAAATGACCCCATCTGAAGAAGAGAAAAAGACTCTGGGAGGTTGGAGAGAACAGAGCTTCAGGGACCTGTGAGACAGTAACAGAAAGTCTAACTTTTATGTCACTAGAGTTGCAAAAAAGAGGAGGAGAACCAGACTGAAAAAAATATTGGAAGAAATCATGTGATTGTCGTCATGAGCACTGGGTGTTGTATGTAAGTGATGATTACTGAATTCTCCTGAAACTAATATTTCATTATGCATTAACTAATTGGAATTTAAATCAAAACTTGAAACAAACAAACAAAAAAGAAAGAATGTGAAAACTTCCCATGTTTGGCAGAAGACATAAACTAATCGATTTTTAAAAAGCTGAGTGAAGCCAAACAGAATAAACCCAAAGAAATCCACTCCCAGACACATTATAATCAAACTTTTGGAAACAAAAAATGAATTTAAAAATCTTAAAAGTAGCCAGAGAAAAATGATTTATTCTAAGGGAAAATTATTCAAATGATGATACATTTCTCATCAGAAACCATGGAGACCAGAGAAAGTGCAATCGTGTTTCTCAAGTACTCAAAGAAAAGATTTAACTCGAATTTTTATATCTAGCAAAAAAGAAAGTCTTTGTAATAAAGATAAAACAAAGACACTTTTAGATGAGAGAAAACTAAGAGAATTCATTGCCAGCAGACCTGCTCTGAAATAATTGGTGAAGGAACTTATTCAGACAGAAGGGAAATGGTACCAGAAAGAAACTTGGAACATGAGGAGTGAACGAAGAACAAAAGAAATGTAAGTATAATAGACTTTCTTTCTCCTCTTGAGTTTACGAAATATATTGATACCATCATCTGATAAAGTTTTCATTGTATGTAGGTGTAATATGTAAGACAACTGCAACATGAAAAGAAGAAAGAAAAGAGACCTATATGGATTTGTACACTCCATTTAATGTGATAAAATTTTGATTTTAAGTATATTATCATCCTTAACTATGAACTATACAAAGAATTATCAAAAATGCAATTAATTAATTTATTAATAAAAATTGTTCATGGGTGCCTGGGTGGCTCATTGGTTGTGTGTCTGACTCTTGATTTCAGCTCAGGTAACGATAGCAGGGTCATGGGATTGAGCCCTGCATCGCTGGGTGTGGTGCTTGCTTAAGATTTTCTCTCTTTTTCTCTCCTGCCCCCTCCCCTACTTGTGCTCTTTCCCTCTCTTTCTCTCAAATTAAAAAACATGCTCCAATTCCCCAAAAGAGGGGAGAAAAATGGGGAAGAAGAAGGAAAAACAGAGGGAACAGACAGAAAACAAATAATAAAATGTAAACCTGAGTCTAAACATACTAATAACTACGTTAAATGTGTATACACCAATTAAAAGACAAAGTATCACAATGGATATTTTAAATGATGCAACTCTATAAAGTATCTTCAAGAAACTCACTTCAAATATAGGTAGATTAAAAGTAGAAAAATGGCAAAAGATATACCACTCAAACAATAATCAAAAGAAATTTAGAGTGGCTATATTAATAGCAGAAAATTAGACATCAGAGCAAAGAAAATTACTAGGGATAAAGAGGAACTTTACATAATGATAAAAGAGCTAATTCACTAAGAAGAGATAATCCAAAATGTGTACGCACCTAACAACAGTGCTTCAGAATACCTGAAGCAACAGCTGGCAGAGCTGAAAGGAGAGACAGACAATCCATAATTATACTTGGCAACTCTAACACTCCTTTCCCAGTAATTGATAGAAATATTGGACAGAAAATCAGCAAGGATATGGAGGAACTGACAACCGACTGGATCTAATTGATATTTTATAGAACGCTCCCCCCAGCAATAGCTCAATCCACATTCTTTTCAAGTGCACATGGAACCTTTGGCAAAATAGACAATATTCTGGATCATAAAAGGAACATTAATTTAACAGATTTAAAATCATACAAAGTAAGTTCTCTAACCATAATGGAATTAAACCAGAAGTCAATAAGAGAACGATAACAGGAAAATCTGCAAGTACTTGGAAATTCAACAACAAATTTCTAAATAATGCATGGGTCAGAGAGGGTCTTAAGTAAAACTAGAAAATATTTTGAACTGAGTGAAAATGAAACATATCAAACAGCGATTGAAACAATATATACTGTAATGTGTACTATCATACAAAATAGGCCACTTACTGATATTTGAATGCTGACACCATTATTTATTCATCACAGACACACACAAAATCCATACAATACTCAAATAGTGAGTATCAAGGCATTGTATATTCACCTATTTGGTAAAATAGGCTAGTTAATTTGGCAGGTAAGTATTAAATAATCATAATAATTACAATCAGGTGACTATTTCAAGGAGAAAGTAGAAAACCTAACAAAGTAGGATGATGCGGCTAAAGCAGTGCTTAGAGGGAAATTGATAGCATTAGATGTTTCTGTTATGGAACAAGAAAGGTCTCATCAGTCTGAGTTTCTGCCTAAAGGAAAGAAAAAAGAAGAGAAAATGAACCCACAGCAAGCAGAAGGAAGGAAATAGTGAAGATCAGACCACAGATTCTAAAAGCATAACAAGGGGAAACTATCCATATTTGATAGCTTAGAGATAGTGGACCAGTTCCTCACAAGTCATAAACTATAGAAATCCATCTAAGGTGAAATGGAGGGTGCCTGGGTGGCTCAGTCGATTGAGCATCCAACTCTTGATTGTGGCTCAGGTCATGATCCCAGGGTCGTGGGATCAAGCCCTGTGTCAGGCTCTGCGCTGAGCATGGAGCCTGCTTAAGATATTTGTTCTCTCTCTCTCTTTCTCTGTCTCTCTCTCCCCTCCCTCCCTCCCTCCTGCTGCCACTCTCCCTCACTAACGCACAGTTTTTCTCTCTCTCTCTCTCTCTCTTTCTCTCTCTCTCTCTCTGTGTGTGTGTGTGTGTGTGTGTGTGTGTGTGTACATGTATGAAATGGATAACCTCAACACTCCTCTATCTGTTAATTGAATTCATAATTAAAAAGAATAAAATTGGAGGACTCATTTGAAAACTTGTAATAATATAAGTACAATAATCTAGGAAGTATGGTATTGGCAAAAGGAGAGGCACCTAGTCCAATGGAAGAGAATTCACACAAGTGTGATTCACACAAGTGTTACTGTTTGCTTTTTGACAAAGATACATAGACAGTTTAAGAGAGAATGTATAGTTCTCTCAACAAGTGATGTTAAAAAATTAACTTTGATGGGGCGCCTGGGTGGCTTAGTCGGTTAGGTGGCCGACTTCGGCTCAGGTCATGATCTCGTGGTTCATGGGTTCGAGCCCCACGTCAGGCTCTGTGCTGACAGCTCGGAGCCTGGAGCCTGCCTCAGAATCTGTGACTCCCCCTCTCTCTCTGTCCTCTTCCCATCTCATGCTCTGTCTCTGTCTCTCAATAAATAAACCTTAAAAAAATTTATAAAAAAAATTAACTTTGACCATATGCAGAAAAAACGAACTTTGACTTAAATCTATTACATTATACAAAAATTAGCTGAAAATGTATCAGTTCTAAATGATCCATGAAATTCATGATACATGAAATTTTAAAAATTCATCTGGACTGTATCAAAATAAAAACCTTTGCTTTACAAAAGATATTCTTTTTTTAAGTTTACTTATTTACCTTGAGAGAGAGAGAAAGCATGAATGAGGGACAGAGAATCCCAAGTAGGCTATGTGCTGTCAGTGCAGAGCCCAATATGGGGCTCGATCCCACTAACAACAAGGTCATGATCTGAGCCAAAAATCAAGAGTTGTACGCTTCACCGACTGAGCCACCCAGGAGCCCCTGTAAAAGATACTCTTAAAAAAACAATGACGGGGCGCCTGGGTGGCTCAGTCGGTTAAGCGTCCGACTTCGGCTCAGGTCACGATCTCGCGGTCCGTGAGTTCGAGCCCCACGTCGGGCTCTGGGCTGACAGCTCGGAGCCTGGAGCCTGTTTCAGATTCTGTGTCTCCCTCTCTCTCTGCCCCTCCCCCATTCATGCTCTGTCTCTCTGTCTCAAAAATAAATGTTAAAAAAAAAATTAAAAAAAAAAAAACAATGACAAGACACTAAGTTGGACAAAATACACAAATCACATATCCACAAAATGACCTGTATCCAGTATATACAAAGAACTCTCCCAATTTTATAGCAAAAAAGCAGACAGTCTAATTTAAAAATAAAAATGATTGAACGGATGCTTCACTAAAGAGGATATAAGGATGACAGGTACACATGGGAAAAGTTGTTCACCAACACTAGCATCAGGGAGCTGCAGATTGAAACCATGACAGGATACCACCCTACAGCTATTTGAGTGGCTAAAATATAAAACACGGTACCAGATGCTGGTGCGGATGTGGAGCAACAGGAGCTTTTATCTGTTGCCGGTGAGAAAGTTAAATGGTGCCCCCAGTCTGGAAACAGTTTGGCAGTTTCCTATAAAGATAAATACATATTTAAACCATATGACCTAGCAATCCTCCTGGGTATTTACCCTAGAGAAATGAGAACACATGCTCATTTAAAAAAAAAACTGTACATAAATGTTTATAAGCACAATTGATGATAGCCAAAGACTGGAAACAACCCAAATATACTTAAGTAGATAAATGAATAAACTGGGGTACTTTGATACCATGGAGTATTACTCAGCAGTGAAAAGGAATGGACTACTGATACACCCCACATCTTGATGGATCTTAAAGGCATTGTGCTGACTGAAAAACGCCAGACTCACAAGACTACAAGCTGCATAAACCCCTTTCTAGGGCATTCCTGAAAAGATAGGATTGTAATGATTGAGAACCGATCAGTGGTTGTCATGGATTAGAGAGTGGTGTGAGTACTAAGGGGCAGCAGGAGGGAGTTTTGGGGGTGATGGAAATGTCAGATATCGTGATTGTAATGAGTGTTAACATGTGTTAAAAGTCAGAGAACTGCATTCCTCTCCCAAATCAATTCTGTGGTGATAGGTTTTTTTTTTTTTAAGTTTATTTATTTTGAGAGCGAGCGGGTGGGGGGAGAGGGAGAAAATAGAATCCCAAGCAGTCTCTGCATTAGCAGCGTGGAGTCCGACGCTCAACCAGCTAAGCCACCCAGGCACCCCTTGGTGATAACTTTAAAAGTAAAAATTGAAGCAAATCAAAATTTTTTGGCATGGTGATAAAAAGATGTAACTATGCTTGAAGGACCTTCTAAAATAAAAGGATTCCTTTTATACATAAAAGAAGTTACATGTATTAAGTGTCCAGCATTGATGTCACCATGAGTTGAGTTCCAAAGCTGCCAGGCTGAAAACCAGGCACACCTAAACAGTTATGTCATTGGGAGCCCCTGCTAAGCTACTTGTCAAGGAATCTACACCGTGGAGGAAATATCCAACTATGACCCATTAATGTTCTCATCGCTAGAGTCAACACAAAGAAAGTTCTTTCCTAGCCTTAGCCTAAGAAATGGGTGGAATAGAT
Source organism: Lynx rufus (assembly GCF_022079265.1). Classification (NCBI taxonomy): domain Eukaryota; kingdom Metazoa; phylum Chordata; class Mammalia; order Carnivora; family Felidae; genus Lynx; species Lynx rufus. The sequence goes on from NW_025814828.1 coordinate 20,753,133, forward strand.
TTGGGCATCAGAGTGCTAGGCCACTCATGCAAGTTCTAATGTATTAAGAATGTAAAGCCTTGAGGGGCACCTGGGTGGCTCAGTCGGTTAAGCATCCAGCTCCTGATTTCGACTCAGGTCATCATCTTGCAGTTCGTGAGATCAAGCCCCGCTGTCAGCACAGAGCCTGCTTGGGATTCTCTCTTCCCTCTTTCTCTTCCCCTCCCCAGCTCTCTCTCTCTCTGTCTCTCTCTCTTTGTCTCTCTCCCTCTCTCAAAATAAATATATTTTTAAAAGAATGTAAAGCCTTTAAAACATGACAATGTTTTGAATAGGAGACTCTGGATATTGGAGCAATGTGGTTTTTTCACAATGGTCAGGAGAGTTCAGGAATCTCTGTGTTTTTTATGCAATATAGACATGTGTTTGCCTATAGTTTCCGTTCTTTTATTTATTGGGCAGGGGGCAGACATAACATCATAGAGAACAAGAAAATTTCAGTCCTGATATTTTTGTCTTCATCTCACCATAGCCAGCATTCTGGAATCTCTTTCAAACATGTACCTTCCTGTTGGTTAAAGGTGATTATTTAAAAACAAACAGACCACACGAAAAAACACAGTTTCTAAATTTTTGTAATAGTAATTGGAAATGTAAATTAGTTTCAATCATATTCCTTTTGTTCTCCTGGTTTAAAATTCATGGTTACGGTTATTTTACATTCACAACTGTTAAAACAGTGTGGCTGAGCAAGGTGAAATGGTTTAAGGTGGGAGCCTATTGGCAGGTGAGACCCCCTACAGGCCTGTTCCTGACAGCAAGCCCAAGTTGCCTCCACCAGCTTCTGCCCGCTTGTGCTAGCTCTAAAGGGGAACAGTTTTCCAACAACAATGTTTTCTTTCCTTCTCTGTTATAATGGTTGTGATTGTATGCCATTTCATATTAGGCTTAGCAAATTTACATCTTCATCTTCAGCTGATAATGTACCACTTTGCTCTTTTTGTTTCTGTTTGGAGAGCATAGGGTTCTAGCTCCTACACTGTGGATATACCTCGTGGGATTTTATTAGCATTAAAAAGTGTTTGAAGCTGAATTCTATGGGTGGGACTGCAGACCTTATCCAAAGATATCTCTGGAGTATTTCCACTTTTATCTACTTTATTTATGAGGTTGCTGTATTAAAGTTTATCTGTAAAAATAGGTTCCATTACTAAGAAACTGTTTGAAAACCACTCACCTGGACAGATAAAATTCACAGATAATGAGAACTTGAATTCATCACCAATCATCTCCACTTCCCATCCCTCTAAACTTTTAGAATGTTGCTAACAGAAACATTTGACTGATTTTATGCCTTATTTACTCACTATGGGCACAGTGTTTATTAAATACCTACTATATTCCAGTACCAAATTACAAGAAGGTGTATTACTTTTTCTCACTTCGCTGGTTGAAAAACTGCTGAGAAATGAAGTGGTCTAAGGCAGGAAAGGGGAAGAATAAGGATGTGGATTATCTGCATCCGATTAATTGAGCACCGCAGTGTGTGCGTTCAAGGTGGCGGTGACTCAAGTGAGATAGGTGGGTGGTAACAAATGATTTGAGAGAAACAGACCTGCTGGAGCTCAGATAGAGGCACTTCTGTTATAGTCATTGAGAATTACAGAACAATTAGAGCCGAGAGGAATGCAGAAAAAAAACAATACACTTTTTCTTGTCAATGTAACCTGCCAGAGAATCAAATAAAATGCAAGCATTATGTAGGCTTAGGAACTAGGGAATGCTTCATTGTTGATCCTCGAACTTTTCTTTTCAAACCCCAGGTAGAGAATGATAGAGCATGAAAGGTGAGATGGAAAAACGAACTGAGGAATGGGATCTTAAATCTGTTGAAGCTGGAATGAAGCCTGTCTCAGGAAACTGAGGACAATTTTTTTTTTTTTAAGGGGAGGGAAAGCATTAGTAGGATATATTATCAAAGGGCTTCCCACGCTTTACAGCCTAGATGTATAGAGCCTGGGCAGGTTTTTTGTTTCTGTTTTTCTGATTTTTTTTCAGATATAATTTCTTTAAAAATTTTGTTTAATGTTTATTTATTTTTGAGAGAGAGAGACACACACACATAGAATCCAAAGCAGCCTCCAGGCTGTCAGCACAGAGCCCGACGCAGGGCTCGAACCCATGGACCGCGAGATCACAACCTGAGTCAAAGTCGGAGGCTTAACCGACTGAGCCACCCAGGTGCCCCATAGTCTCAAAGCTTTTTAAGAAAAAGTTATAGGAAATTGCTGTTTCCTTCATTTTAGGTGAAAGCAGTTGAGAGAAAACACATTCATAGCTATGTGTTTTATTCCAGGAAAAGTATATTAGCCAGTTTTTTTGTTTAACACTTCTCTCTAGAATGGTGTGGTTTCCTATTGAACGTAGAAGGCATTCTAGGTAAGTTTTCCATAGGAAAGACCAGGTCTTGGTTACAAGCAAGCTTCATTTCTAATTAAACAAGTGTCTAATGCTGTGATTTTTATAATGCACTCTGAAAAGAAAGGACAAAGAACAGCCAGATCAGATTTTTGTTGGCTCTGTTTTTGCAGTGCTGGTGTCATTCTGGAAAATTGGAATAACGTAGACAAGGAATTAGTGAATTACACATGCATATGTGTTAATACCCTCCCTTTTGTTATGGTTTTTTTCATTGTTTACCAAAATTAATTGATATTTGAAAAGTATATGTACATTGAGGTGTTACTGGTTGTTTTATTGTACAAAACATCGTGCAGGAAAATCACGAGAGATATACCCTGAGTCATAAGTCATGTTAATAGCTACCTGAAATTCCCTATAGAAAGTCCAAACCATTGGATCCACTAAATGATCTCTCAATAAGTAAATTATTTCTTATCATGTATTATGATGGTGACTGGTTAGGAAAGGAAATCTGTGATCTTAGCACCTGGTGGCCATGTTGGGTCTAAGATACATGGATCTGTTTCCATTGACTTTGCTGGCTAGAATAAGATAATGACCAAAGGTAGTTTGACCAGTAGAACTGAATACTAACAAAAACTCATTCTTAACTAATGAAATAAGAAGACAAGGAAGGCATAAATGTTAAATCTGCTTATGCCTACTGTACTTCTCTTCTGTCCTGCCATCAATTATAAGGTAAATACTACTGATTTAGCGGTAGCATTTCAGGGGAAAAGAAATTTGTTAGCAAGGATAGCGGCTATAAAATAAATCTTTGTTTCAGAAGCATTAGGATGTGATGATAGGTGTCTTAGAAGCAAGGCATGACTTCAGTAATAGCCAAGGCATACTGAATGGTTATCACATGCTGAACAGTACACTTTTGCCAAACACCTTATAAACATTATCCGTTTAGTCCTCACAGCACTCTCATGGGTATTTCACAGATGGGGAAACTGGGGCTTGGAGAAGTTAAGTGGCTCATCCAGGGACTCCACTTACAGTAAATGTCAGAGCCAGGATTTAAGGCAGTGTGTTCAACTCTAGAAGCCACACAGTTAACCACTGTTTTGTACATTTACCCTCTATCATTAACGTAACACCTTACACCAAAAGGAAAAATTTAGAGCCATCAGCAAAGGCCTCTCCAGATCTACCTCTTCGCTTTTTATTTTACTTGATTTTTTTATGAGTTTTTTTTTTTTTTATTTCAGAGAGAGCACGCGAGCAGGGGAGAGGGAGAGGGGAAGAGAGGAGGAGAAGGTGAGAGAGAGAGAGAGAGAGGGAGAGGGAGGGAAGGAGGGAGGGAAGGAGTGAATCTTAAGCAGGCTCCAGGCACAGCGCAGAGCCCCGCACAAGGCTCATTCCCATAACCCTGGAATCATGACCAGAGCTAAAATCAAGAGTCAGGTACTCAACCAACTGAGCCACCCAGGCGCCCCCTACGTTTTAAAGTGATAACTGACTTTCCCCAACAAAAAACAAACACCATTTTTAAAGTATTTGTCAGCATCACTGTTGATATTTATTGTTGTGTATGTGAGTCTACAATATCATGTGAAACTATTGGTCACTTTAAAACAATTTTCATAGCTACAGTATCTGTCTTCTAATAGGCTGTAAGGTGTATAACCTCATTACAGATTGACATATAAAGACACTAGAACAAAACAAAGACTGTAGAGGTACATTAAGGGTTTGTCGTAGCCAAATGTAACCAAAAAAAATTTTTAACTAAACATATACTATTTACTGTTGCAGACACTGTTGTAAGCATTTTCTCTATTTAAGCTCTTAATGTGCATTATAATTCTGTGAGGCACTATTGTCATCCCTGTTTTACAGATGAGGAAATAGACCGACAGCTTAGATGCCTTGCCCAAGATCACATATCTGCTCAAGGGTAGAACCAGGATTTGGATCTGGACTGGTTCCAGAGTCTGTGGTCTTAAGAACCACACTATATTGGCCTCATTTCATATTTTGACATTTAGTAGTTTAAAATATCTTGGTTTCAGTGAGTGCCCTTCTTGTAAAAAATTTATGCCGCTGGGTCTCCTCATCCTCCCTGTACCGGAAGCTCGGGAGTCCTGGGGTAATGATATAATCCTGTCCTCTAAGGGATTGCAGGACTTTAAACAGAACTGGCATATTAACCACAAAGAGATTAAAAATGAGGAAATACTTGGTTCGATTTCAACTTGTTAATTGTTGGAGAGATTGTAATCGAGTCAAGTCTTTACTTCTTTACAATAATTGTACTGAAGTCTTACCACCCCATCGTGTTTTTAAAATCACTTGCTTATTTCACCAACGACTTTTAGTTAGAATTACAAGAGTATATTGTTTAGACTTGGCTCTTGAATGAAGCACACCAAAATTTAAAAAGGAAAAAGGAAAAATGCAAATTCTTACAAGTGCCTGTTTGGTTTATTTCAGGGAATTTCCCAGAGGCAAGTGTTTATAGCTAATAGTTATTATACTCAGTACCAGTTACCTAGGACCTATTGTATGCCAGGTACTGTACTCTGTTTTGCACGTATTATCACATATTAGCACCTTAAGGTGGTTTTTCCTTCCAGTTTACAAATGAGAGGAGAGGTTACATGGTCTCTGGGCACCTCAGTTTTTTCCTTTGTAAAACAGAGAAGGAGAATGCTTCTTTATGTTCTAATAGAAATTTCTAAGTCCAGATGAAAATGATCTCAAGTGAACATACAGAGGTCCGTGTGGAACATAAACTTTACTTTTAAGAGCTCACATTTTATATCTTTCCAATCAAAGACATAATTTCTAAAAGGTCCAACGTAGAGGACCAAAGGAGAACAAAAATTATACAATTAAAACGACACAGTTAAATATCGGGTCCCTAGTTAACAACAGCGATACACATTGAAAAGCATCTTCTTTGGCTTGGGCAGTTTCTCCTTGCATGCCTTTACCTCCGGCCCCCAGGCCAGTGCCCTTTGCTTTTGCTGTGTGCTTCGGCCACTTTGACTCATGGTGGGCTGTGCCTGAAACGTGGCATTGTGGCAGCCTAGCCGTGGGAGCGAGGTGCCAGGTGCCTATGCGTGAACTGCTGCTCCGGTACACTAAGCAAGTATTTGAGGTTGAAAACTAGCCACAAAGGAACTGATTAACACAGAGGATGACACAGTGGCAAGTGTATGAATGAAAAGTGGCATATTTAAAAGATCAAGGGGCTTGGACACTGAAAACCTGGAATCAAGTCCTGGCTCTTCCACTTACTAGCTGCATGACATAGGCCAAGTCCATAACCTTTTTGAGTCTCAGCCTTCTTATCTGTAAAATGAAGATAATCAGAATAGCTAGTTCATTTATTGAAGATAACATGGGAGAAAGCATAATGCAAGGGAGATTGATCTCAAAACTAGAAAGTGTCAAATGGATATTAATACATTATGCTAACTTTCATTAAGCCTCTCCTTCAGTAGAGTGTGATTTAACACACTCATAGCATTCAAGAAATCTCTGTCAATTTTAAATAGCATGTATATATGGACTTAACATTTTTACCTTAATTAATCCTACACCAGCCAAGATGTACACCAGCCTACATTTCATGCCAAGATGTGAGATGTTGTTTGGCAATAAAAAACTGTAGCTATCTCAGTCCTACCTATGAGCCATCATTCTACTTTTCACTACAGCCATTTTCCTAAGAGATTATCAAACTGACCATAAGTATCCCATTCACTGACCTGATCTGGGATTGTGAACAGATGACTCCACCTTGATGAGCTCTGTAAATTAAGGCAAATAGTGCTAATTTCATCCTACCTCACAGAGCTTGTTGTAAGGATCAAATACTTTGAAGAGCATGGCGTACTATACAGGTGCAAGGGACATGCATAAAAAAATGAATGTGATCGTTAGAGGCCTCTCAGTATAGCATCAGAAGTAAAACACAATTCTGTTAGAAAATGGAAGGTAAACATGCCACTAAAAATTTACAGAGGGGTGCCTGGGTGGCTCTGTCATTTGAGTGCCCAACTCCATTTTTAAAAAAATTTTTTTAATCTTTATTTTTGAAAGAGAGAGAGACAGTGAGCAGGAGAGGGACAGAGAGAGAGGGAGACACAGAATCTGAAGCAGTCTCCAGGCTCCGAGCTGTCAGCACAGAGCCCGATGCCGGGCTCAAACTCACGAACTGTGAGATCATGATGTAAGCCGAAGTCGGTCGCTCAACCAACTGAGCCACCCAGGTGCCCCAAGTGCCCAACTCCATTTTAGCTCAGGTCTTGATCCCAGGGTCGCAAGATTCTTAAGATTCTTTCTCTCTCACCCTCTGCCTCCTCCCCTCCTTGCAGGCTCTCTGTCTCCCTCTCTAAAAGAAGGAAAAAAAAAAAAAGGGCAGTTGTCATGAGGAGGGGGTAGATGAATGGAAATGTCCACATTTGACTGCAATACAGTGTCAGAGAAGGCACACCCATACCAGACTGTCAGCTCCTGCGATCTTACAGTTTCTCTCCTTCTCTGGTGTAGCCTCAGCAGCTAGAACAGTGCCTGGCATGTGATAGATGTTCATTTTGTTGGAAGAATGAACAGTAGTCTTTGTGATCGGTTCAGCGCACTAGCAGTGTGAAGGTAGGCTGACTTTGGCTAACATCCTGTGGCTTGGGTTGGCCATGGCACTCTTGTCCTAGTTGTCCATGTGAAGCAGAACTTGTTCTGAGATGTCACTTAACTCAGAGTTCACCTTAACATCTAGGTCAAATTCCAAAGCCAAATTTTCATCCTAAATGTTAAATCCATTTATTTACAGTAGCCATGTACATTTATTTAGTAACTGTTGATATTACTCATCACAGACCCTCAGGAACCAGTTATTAAGATACTAGAGAGCTAACCAAACATTTTGCCTATTTCTTGTGGGTGAACTGAGAAACGGTAGAGAATTTCTATTTTAACGAGGTAGATATATTTGGGTTGCTATGCCAGGGAAGAAGGACCAGTGCTAGCTTTTGTTAAAAAAACAAACAAACAAAAAAAAAACAGGTCAAGTTGTAGTTTTCACTCTAGTTTAGATCCGGAAAGAAACCCTAGAAATTACCTAATCCAGGAAACCCTTCCTTTTTTCCACATAAGATGTCATGAAGAACCCCCATCTGTAAAACAGAATAATGTTTTTTTCAATATAGATGTCTGTTTTAACTTTATAACATTTTTGTTTGTTCATTTCTCAGTGACAATACTAGTTAATATGGTGCGGTCTTATATATCTTAAAATTTCGCATGTAGTATATGTGAATGTGCCTATTTTGAATTTCTTCTGATGAATATGTACTTTAATCAATGAAATCATACATTTGGAGAAGCTTCGGGGTTATACAAATGGAACACATTTGAAAAACACAGATCCAGTCATTTTATAGATCAGCAGGTTGGAACCATAATCTACAGAACCTTATTCTGTCTCCACATGTTGCTTCTTGATATGATGATATTAGTGACATTAATCTGAACACGGTTGACTACTTTAATACTCCCACATTTCAAGGATTTCTCCTACCTATACATAAATGAATGTTTCTAGGCCCTCTTAAGGTTCCAGTGTAATCCGGGGTACCTTACAAACCTTTATTTGTGTATTATTATCTCTTGTGGTTTGAAGTTTATTTTTAAATTTTTCATTGTGGTATTAATACATGATTATAGGTAGTTGGGTGTTTTGGGGAGGCATGGCATTCACCTAGAAATATGTCATTTGACAAAAGGAACGCTTTTAAAAGGAAGGCAGTAAATTCAAGGTAGAGTCCCAGAATTGTCCTCAGTCCCAGGGAAGACCTCACGGCCAATATTTGGGTATTTCAACATCTGCAGTGTTAAAGCCAGCCTTGTCTCCCAAGATGGAAATTGCCATGTGCAGAATGACTGGATAGAAAATGGTGTACATTCTATATAATCTTCTACTGCAGAATGCGACCAGTGGCACTTCCCCTAAAAAAAATAAATTACCCGAAATTTGCAGCACATTCATATTCAATTTCATCACAGCAGATGCTCATTAGTATGTTGTTATTAATTGGTATTCACTTTAGGTTTTGTTTAAAATGAAGATAATAATTAGGTTTTAATTACTGCATCATTCGTGGGGGGGGTTGTCTGTGGGGAGACGGATAGAGTGAAATGCTTCTTAAAGCCCGGAACTATTTCCTGATGCTTATTCAGCAACGTGTGTTGCCAAAGACTTTGAAAAATAACTTCATCTTTATTAAAAAAATAGGACTAGAATTCTGAAATGAAGAAATTGCTGTGTGTGTTTTTTTAAGCCCATCGTTATCAAGAACTCACTGTGAATTGTCTACTTGATGGACATACTGAATCAGATGATAATGTGCACTACCATTCTTTCTAATCAAATTACCAAAAAGACTTCTTGGAAAAGTAACCCTCACAAGCGGCTGATTAATGAAGTGGTGGCAATGTTTTGTATTAGAACTAATTGAAGTAATCCAAATAAGTTATTTCTGTAGCCTATGGAAATAATTTCCTTTGCAAAGAAGTACAGTGGAATTGGCAAACCAGTATTTTTCCCTCTCTGTTGTTCCATATTTGCAAAATAGCTAAGTTAATACAGATATTGCAAATAAAATGGGGGGGGGGAATCTAATGTGATTGAGAGGCAGGGGAAGCAAGAAAGCTTATTTCAGTCTTTTCATAATTAAGACTGATAATTTATATAAGCCTTAAAGGTGTATGGAAAGTAAGGGGTACTGGAATTCTAAAAGCGTATCTTTGCTAAAACACTAGAAATAGCCATTTTTAACACATTCGTAAAAAAGGGGCATTCGTATTCCAGAGTTTAAACATACTCCTTGGATAGAACTTTTTGGAGCACCTCTCACGAGCATGGCATTGGGTTTTCCAAATATATACAAATTCTGACCCCCTGGAACCTTACAGACTAGTTGGGAAAAGTACAGGATCTGTCCTATATGCCCTGTGTGCTGTGTGCCCATTCCTGAGTGGTTTTTTAGCCTCATTTTACCAATGAAAAAATTGATGTGTGACTAGGTGAAGCAGTGTGTCCAGAGTCACCCCAGCCTTTACATGATAGAACTGACTTTCAAACCAGATTCAGTCTGACCCCACAACCAGTCTGCCATGGGGAGATACACACGGGAAACATTCAAAATCATTTCAAGGGACTAGTGTTGTATCATTAGGCAATACGTTGAGACTCATTGAGAGGTGGGAGACACATTCTGCGAATGCTTTCTTTCCACATTCATTGAGGGCCAACTATACACCCGGCTCTGGCCTGGGCACCAACAGTGCAGAGGGAAGTTCACATAGACCCTGCCCTCTGGAGCTCACGTCCTAGAAGGGGCGAGGGTCTTTGAAATAGTGAGGATTACCTGGAGTGTGATCTCTGCGCCAGAGGGATGTGGTAAAGCATTGGCACCCAGAGAAGAGGCGACTGCCTCTTTATCAGGTGCGAAGTGAGCAAACCAAATGCTGGAGGCTTGGCAGGCTCCCCAGAACCTGGGATGACTGTGAGGTCTGATGAGGTAGGTAGAAACAGAGTGCCTCTTGAGGCAGGGCTGGAAGGACAGGCCTGCCCGAAGGGGCAGAATCACCCGGGCCATTGCGCAGAAGGACAGAGCACGAGGCCTGTCTGCCCAGAGCAGGTGATGGTGAGGAGTGGGGCGGGTGTGGGGCCAGGCTGCCACTGGAGAGGCCTGAGGAGAACTCCTGAGTAAGCCTCATGGCTCGAGCTCTCTCTGGTAGATGGTGAGAGTACTAGTAAGCATTTTTCAGCCAGGGCTGTCCTGAGGCAAATTTTCATTTCTAGACTTGTATCTTATGGTCCCTGTGAGCGCCAGCAGGGTTTAGAGTTCTGAATCTGCTTCATGCCATGATGCCTGGAGTAAATTCTGTCCTGAGCTTTTGCAAGGTAATGGGGTTTGATACACCCGTTGTTGTTTTGTTTTACAGTTAGAGTCAGTGCTGGTTTATTTGTGTTCATAGTACAAGAATGATGTTTAATCATCAAAAATACTTTGGGGTAAATTTGGGAATTAGGGCAGTCCATTTTCCTTCCTGATTGATATTGTTCAGGCTTAAACCAAGTGGGCTTGACCTCTGTGAGTATATACTAGTTAATGTGAGAGGGCAGGCCTTGTATCTTCAAGGTTGTATTAGGAAGGTAACTTGAGGTTAAGATTTTGCCGTGGATAATCTCTAGGGTTGTGAGCCCACCTCTTCATACCTCAAGGGATTCAATTTAGAAGCAAGTTACGTTTACTTTTGAGTTGGTAAAGAGGTAGTTTTAGCTAACTTCTACCCTATCCCTACAAATGAGGGAGAGAGAGAGTAGACTGGTTATATTGCCACAAGAAAATCTTAGATAAAATAAAAACCCATGTATTGTCAAACTAGTTCAAAGTAAAGTCGGTTGAAAACCAATACTAAAACCCCTTTGGAAACAGTTTGGCAGTTGCTACTAAAGCTGCAAATTTGCATGCCCTATGATCCAGCATTTCCATTGGTAGGTGTTAGAATCAACAGAAATGTACACTTATGTGCCTCAAAGGCATGTACAAGAATATTCACAGCAGCTCCATTCCTAATAGCCAAAAATTGGAAACCACCTAAATATCCATCATTCATAGAATAGATAAGCAGATTGTGATCTATTCATTCAGTGGAATACTTTATGGCAATGAGAATGAACAAACTCCTTTTATGTGCAACAATGTGGATGAATCTTGCAAGTAGAATGTTGAGCAAAAAAAGCCAGAGAGAAAAAGAGTGCAAACTATATGATTCTGGGCACATGAAGTTACTGGGTTTTTTTTTTTATTTTAAGGCAAATCTGTTGTTACCCTTGGTGGGGGAAGATGGTAAGTAGCTGGGAGGGGATGCTGGTAATGTTCTGTTTCTTATTGGTGCTGATTACAGAGATGTGTTCACTTTGTACATCAAGCTGCACACTTATTATTTGTGCACTTTTGGTGTATAGATTATAATTCACCAACAAAAAAGCAAATCAGGTTCAACATTGCCCTGTATTTATGTAAGGGAAAATATGTCCTGTCCTATTCTTGAAATAATATGCTTGGACAAGCAACCATCTTTCTCAAAAATGGTTCTCAGGAAATCTCAAGCTATTTTGGTCAGTGTGAATTCCTTTATCTCAAGCCAGGCTGGAGGGGTAAGAGTGCCTGGTTCTAAAAGTTTCTCCAGTACAGATTATCTATAGCACAGCAATTCTCATCTTAGACTACCCACCAGAATCACCTAGGAGCAATGCCCATCCCCAGCATTCCACTGCATTCTTAGTTGTTCCAGGGGCGAGGTCTGAGCCTCAGTATTTTTTTTAAAAAAGCTCCCAGGTGATTCCGATGTGCAGTCAGGTGAGGGACCACTGATCTAGAGCCTCATCAGAAATCTCAG
>NW_025814828.1:20767500-20830000 GCF_022079265.1 Lynx rufus
AATTGGCTGCATGTGTTTTTCCCCACATAGGGTGGGATACAGTCGCTTAGGAGAGTACCCAGTTTCTCTAGATACCCTGGGGAATATCAGTGTTCATTATATGTTTGCTGAATGAATAGTAGTAGTTCGGGCACATCTCCTATGATCTGTTGAGTTAGAACTTGCCAAGGTCACTAAACATCTGTTTTGACATGGGTGGGCTGAAAAACCTTGGTTATTTCATTTCACCTGGTATTTCTGAGGTCATACGTTGCCCACTCAGGACTAGCACAGAACAAGCGGTCAAGGTGTTCCTCATGTCTACACCATGTCATGTCTGTGAGCCAGTCCCTGGCAAAGGCCTTAGATTTCCACCACAAGTCATAAAATTGGGCTCATAGTTTAGCAGTGTATGTTAAACGATTTGCAGAAATTGTTTAACTTCTTGCTACCATGGACAGGTCCCAGTTAGGAAGCACAGTACCACTTTTCCCAATTAACAGTGCAAATTGTAAAGGGTGCATAGGAATTTGCAATTTGACAAAATCAGTTTTTTGACAGCAGGGGCAATCAGTCTGCAGCTTCGCAAGTAGTAATCTGTGATCGAAGTGGCAGGATTTATTCTGAATTATGAAAGGTATGTATGCTATATGAGGGGGACTAGTCATTAGTATGATTCTCTCCTTATTCACCCCCCCTTGTTTAAAACAAGCTACTTGATACAGAAGTCAGAAGTACGGAATACACTCTGTTGCGAGTGATCTCTGTCGCTGCCCTCGCCAGTAGTAGTATTCATTTATTTTCTGTTCTATTGCAGTATTCTGACAAGTCCCTGTACACCCAGCTGTGCTTTTACCGGTACATTTTTGATGCGGACTGTGCACTGGAGAAACTTATTACCGATCATGAGAAAGGTACGTTAAAATACTGTAATTACCGTTGAGTTTAAAGTGGAAATTTGCATCATAAAAGCCAGACCTACTGTCAGGCTGTTCACGCAGCATCACACCGCTGTCTCAGAAGCAGGCCGTGGGGGCCCTTGTGAGCACAGGCTTCCCCTGCATGAGGGGCGGCGGTGTAGGAATCCCCGGCTTTGGTCCCCACAGCCTGTCTCACATTGTTCTCTATTAAAGCAGGGCTTTGGGGGAGGAACATTACAAAAAGGACTCTTTAAATGCTATATTTTGAAAATGCTATTTTCTATAGAGTTTAGTAATTGTAATAAAGTAAGCATAGGCAACGTGATCATTGGACCTACAAAAACCAGACATTACCACAAAAAAATAGACCTGGAGTGTGTCTCTGCTGTTCACTAAAAGCCTAGGTTCATTTTGAAAGAGAGGCATGGGGTGGAGTTCTTTTATTGACTCCATCCTAAGAGTGCATATCTGCGCCTTCGCCCAGATGATCGGGTGCTGCCTGTAACCCTCACACAAGACTTTGAGGCACTGTGGGGCTTAATGGGTCTGGGAAAAGCTTTGTTACATAACAGAGTATTTGAAAATGTCGTGACAAGTGCACGGGTTTTTTTTCTCCTACCTAAAAATCACATTGACAACTTTTTTATTACCTGTAAAAAATAAAAAAGGCAAATTTACACATTTTTCATATTAGTTACCTACAGAGTGTTTATGTTGTTTGTCAGTGAATATCAATTCAACATTTTGTTGGTCGGTATTAAGGCCGGAGGTAACCTTAAGGACATAAAGAAACCTGCTAATACTGCTGGATTTCCTCACATAAGAATCCCCATGCTGCCCTTGATTTGGTCTTAACTGTTTTCAGTTCTAGTCTTAATTGACCAGTTTTTCCATCTACAAGATAGGCTAACAGTTAACAAAAATTTTTTTTAATGTTTATTTATTTTTGAGAGAGAGACAGACTGCGAACAGGGGAGGGGCAGAGAGAGAGGGAGACACAGAATCGGAAGCAGGCTCCAGGCTCTGAGCTGTCAGCACAGAGCCCCACATGGGGCTCGAACCCACGAACCGTGAGACCATGACCTGAGCCGAAGTTAGACACTTAACCCAGGTGCCCCAAGCTAACAATTATTTTTAAAAGGTCTGACTTATTTGGTTTTGCTGTCCTTGGCTATGAAACGGTATACTGACTGATGGAGGAAGTTGGTTTGGAAATTAGTATCTTGTTTTTAGATGTTCACCAAGTACTTGGACTATCTCCACAGCATATTTTCAGTGACTGTAAAATTTCTGTAATGCGGAAAAAAGTTCCTTCTGTTCATTAGTAACTGGGTTTTTGAACTTCCATTTGTGGCTCATGTGTAGCCCCTGTTTACTTGCAGTATCATTAATAGCTGTTTCTCTTTTACCCCTAAGGCCCTTTCCTTAAAGGCATTGTGAGTTGAAAGAATTAAGTACTGATTCTCTGATGAGTACAGTGTGTGTTTCTATCTGGTTTGTTACCTCTTTCCAGGTATTACTATGTTAGAACTTGTTCCCCCTTTACTTCTATCTGAATCTAGCCATTTCAGATTGTTCCCTAGATGTTCTTAGACTCCAAAGGGATGGGGCTGAAATAGTCTTTCATGATAAGCAGTTTTCAAAAGTCTGTTGGCTCTTAGAGACATGTAAGAGTGATGTGGAAAGTCACTGGAGACTTACTCTGGCTTTTTAGAGAATGTCAAGGAGTGGTACATTGCTCTTCCAGAAAAACAAGGAGTCGAATAGCTGCTTAGAAGCTTCTTGCTTGGCAAAAGGGGAGAGGTGTTGACAGAATCTGTACCGTCACACAATTTACTGCAGTTCTATTTCACAAGTTTAAGAATTGGGACACTTTTTTTTGTCATTTGCTTCTAATAAGTACACTATCCAGGAGGTCAAGGTCAAAACGGCACTAAGTGTGAGTTACTGATGGGTTCTTGTACATGTCAGATGGCTAACGAAAATAAGATAAGAGAAGGATTTTAAGTCTGTGTGTCACAGGAGGAACTTCGTGAAATGTTCCTAGAACCTTTTGTTTTACTTACAGAATTTTAATTATGAAACTATTTTTCCTTTTAGCTTCCTTCTTGTTTATTATTCATAAATTGTGCTTTAGGAATAAGTGAATGAGCTGAAATTTACCTGCTCAGGGCGTTTTCAGATCCCTCAGTAATGTTAAGAGGTATTAGGGTATTTGTCAGTAGGGGGTATAAACTAAGACGCTGAGTCATGCTTATCTGTATTCTAAGATCACACGTTTCCTGGTAAGTCATGTTTGATAAGCTCTCTCTGAAGAGTCACCTAGGGGCTTCACCCAGAGATTCTGATTCAGAAGGTGGGGGGTAGAGTTTAGGAAGCTCCATATTTTAGAACGTCCCCCCCCCCAAACAATTCTCACGTGCAGCCACGTTTGAAAACCTCTGTCCTGCTCACTCTGAAAACATCATCTGGTTGGTTTCTAAATAAGAGAATTTGAATCCAAGTTGTAGTCCATGGGGAACAAGTGGAGAAGGAGTCATACAATCCATAGGCTAATAATTAGAGGAAACGTTTGTAAGTGTACGTTAATGTGACCTATAAAAAATTCACTTCTCACTGTATCAGTAGTGTGAAATACTCTGTTCTGATTTGCTGTTCAAGGGAGACTTGCTATAAAAACGAATTGGCAATCTGTGGGATCCAGAGGGCAAACATATTGACTCAGTTTGGACCAAGGCCAGAACTGCGGTAGATGTTAACATCAAAAGTCTTGTGAAAAGTGACAGTCACTACACACAGTTGTGTTGAGAATGGAGTCTAAGTATTGTCTGTCCGCACACAACCCTGGAACTAGCATGTGAAATCTGTACTGTAGACTCTTCTTTGCACCGTTTCCTTCTCTAAGATTGTTTTACCATTTCCATTTGTAAAGCCCATAGGTCTTGAGGGTTGTAACTGGATGGTGGTTCTAATTTTTGTTTGAAACTTGGAAAATTTCCATTTGACTTGGAAAAGTCACAAAGTATTTGAGTTTATTTTTATGGTGAAAAGTGGCTCTTGTCACAGCTTTTTCCTGTACTTTGCTTTCAAACAAAGGTTTACAGGCCATTAGTCCATAATGTGAATTAACCCCATTTGGTACTTTTCCTTACCTTTAAAATGCTAAAGGACTGTTATTCACTTTGGTGAAGTGTTTACTGCATATTCACTGTAACTACATGACATTTTTAAAAATCTTATTTCTGTAGGACTTTGCCATTATTATTGTAACTGCTCCAGAATGTACACAGATGGCATAATAGATCCAGAGAAAGTTTTAGAGGAACATAGTGGCAATAGATGAGGTAAAACTCCCATTTCCACCATGGCATCACTAAATGGTCCCATTTGACTGCCTCATCCCATGAGGCCTTGACCTGAGTAGGGATAAGTGGAACCATTTGGGGGAGACGTGAATTCATTCACATCTTGTCCCAATTGTCTAAATTAAGTTTGCTTAAAAATGCGAGAACATGGGGCACCCGGGTGGCTCAGTTGGTTAAGTGTCCAACTTCGGCTCAGGTCATGATCTCACAGTTCGTGGGTTCAAGCCCCGCATCGGGCTCTGTGCTGACAGCTCGGAGCCTGGAGCCTGCTTCGGATTCTGTGTCTCCCTCTCTATCTGCCCCTCCCCCACTCGCACTCTGCCTCTGTCTCTAAATAAATAAACATTTAAAAAAATTAAAAACAAAATGCGAGAACAGAGAGAGTCTCTTAGTTTTCTCACCTGAGCTTTTTTATTTCGTTTATTCAGCAATGGTAAAAACAGTACGTACATATTTTCCTTTATGTGTTGAGGGCCATCCCCGATGTCAAAGGAACTAAGATGGCCAATGTTCCCTGCCCTGGAGGAGCTTAGAGTCCATTGTAGACAGATTGAGCAGCAAAGTATGATAAACTCCCAATCTGGCCAGTTTAGGATTATTACAGAAGCAAAGGATGGGAGCCACTACTTGCCTTTGTTTTTGGTAGATTCATTGTTAAGGGAGTTTTAGCTTCACAGCAAAATTGAACGGAAGGTACAGAGATTTCCCATGTATGTACCCACTGCTCCCACACATGCACAGCCTCCCTCATCGTCAACATCCCCCACCAAAGTGGTACATTTGTTACATCTGATGAAGCTGCACTGACACAGCATTATCGTCTACCTTAGGGTTCACTCATGGTGTTGGACATTGGTTGGACAAATCTGTGACGTGTATCCACCATTATAGTATCCTAGTGTCGTTTCGCTGCTCCTCAATCCTCTGTGCTCACCCTCATCGTCCCTCCCTCCCCACTAACCCCTGGCAAGCACTGATCTTTTTGCTGTCTTTATAGTTTTCACTTTCCAGAACATCATGTATTTGGAATCATAGAGTATGTAGCCTTTTCGGATTGACTTCTTCCACTTAGTAAGATGCATTTTAAGTTTCCTCTGTGTCTTTTCATGACTTGATAGTTCATTTTTTAGTGCTGGATAATACTCCTTTATTTGGATGTACCACATTTTACGTATCGATTCACCTACTGAGGGACACTTTGGTTTCCACGTTTTGGCAGTTGTGAGTAAAGCTGTTATAAACATTCGTATGCAGGTTTTTATGTAGACGTAAGTTTTCAATTCCTTTGGGTAAATCCTAAATGCCAGGGAGCATGACTGCCGGCTTATATGGTAAGAGCATGTTTAGTTTTGTATAAGAAACTTACTTCCAGAGTGGCTCTACCATTTTGCATTCCCACTACCAGTAAATGAGAGTTCCTGCTGCTCCACATCCTCACCAACATTTGGTATTGTCAGTGTTCTGGGTTTTGGCCAAGCTAATAGATGTGTAGTGGTATCTCATTGTTGCAAGTTGCATTTCCCTGATGACATATGATATGGAGCGTCTTTTCATACGCTTATTTGCCATTTGTATATCTTCTTTGATGAGGTGTCTTTGGCTCACTTTTTAATTAAGTTGCTTGTTTTTTATTGTTGTGTTTTAAGGGTTCTTTGTATATTTCAGATAATGGTCCTTTATCAGATATGTCTTTTGTAAATATTTGCTCCCATTGTGTGACTTTTCGTTTCATTCTCTTGAGCACTAATTGCCTTTTCACGTTAGTGTTTGAAGAGCAAAATAAAACTTTTTTTCTGTTTCTCTGCTCTTCCCGGATGCTTATCTTCTCTCACTCTCTGTCAGCTATTTGTAATAGGATGCTGTATTAGTCTGTAATGCCTGCCGTAACAAGGTACCACAGACTGGGTGGCATAAACACAAATCTATTTCCTGCCAGTCCTGGAGGCTAGAATCCTGAAATCAAGGTGCCAGCAGGCTTGTTTTTTTCTGAGGCCTCTCTCTGTGGTTTGTAGATGGCCATCTTCTCCCTGTCTTCGCGTGGTCTTCCCTCTGTATGTATCTGTGTCCTAATCTCCTTTTCTTAAACGACCAGTCAGTCCTCTTGGCTTAGGGCCCACCGGGTGACTTCATTTTAACATAATTGCCTCGTTAAAGGCTCTGTCTCCAAATATAGTCATATTTTCAGGTACTGGGTGTTAGGATTTTGAACTCCCCCTCCCAGTTTATTTGGCGGGGGGGGGGGGGGGGAGCACAATTCAGCCAGTAATGGATGACCTTCTTGGTGAATTTTTCCATAAATCCCTTTCAATCTATTGGGTTTGTCTCTGTCAGAATTGAAACACCAGGATTTAGGACTCTGTTGAAGAAAGGAATTGGAGCTAAGTATAAAGGGTTAGCGCCAAGAAGCCGCTGTGACCGTAACCTTATGAAAAGGCTTCTTTAGGGAAGCCCAGTTTCTCAATGGAGTCTCTTTAGGCGTAGAAGGACCGTTCTTCAGGTCACCCCTGTTTCTTGCCAAGGGATGTGGGCGGCCACAGCCTGTCAGGGTTGCTTTTCTCCTCTCTCCTGTCAGCCAGGTGAAATCTCACACACATTTACCCTCTCATGGTCCTCTCATGACAGCCCTGTGAGGTGACCGTGGGTCGTCCTCCATTACATTGATGAAGAAACTGAGTTCTGTAAAGCAAGCTCCGTTCCTTCACATTCCCACAGCACCCTTTAAGTGCCCTTCTCACAGGACTTGCCCTGAATTGTTTTGACTTTCTCTTTCGCTGAGTTCATTGAGGCAGAGGGTCGTCTCTTGCTTACCTCACTTTGCACACTGGAGCCAGCTCACTAAATTTATGTTGAATGAATTCTTAGTAGAAAATAAGACCACACAAGGAGTTTCAAGGATTTTGGAGCAGTTAGTCCTCGGAAGCGATTCTGTCCATAAATAGAGGGTAGTTAGTGTGCATTAAAAATTCTAGATCCTCCTATATTGCTTGGCTTGACTCAGGTGTGCCATAAATTAATGTAACTGAAGTTCCTTGACATTTCCAGATTTCATATCTGTCATTCAGCTCTTTGCAAGTTTTGCTGAAGACAAGTGACACTGTAGCTCTCATTTTGCTGATGACAAAAGAATTTTGATGACAAAATCAAAAGAATATCAAGTCACTTAACTAGTGAGTGAGCCAGACTGACTGTTCCCTCACCCACACTGCCACAGGGTCCTGTTCTTTGCTCACCCTCAGCTAAATAGTTAGATTTATGAAGTGTAGTAATAATTGTATTACTTCACAGAGAATGGGCACCCAGAAGAGAGACAACAGCTAGTACTGAAAAGTGAAGGAATCTAAAGAAGTGATGTAGGTTTTTTTAGTGAGAAAATTAGAGTTTTATGGAAGAAATTACATGCTTTACTGTCTTTGGGAGTTTGGAGATTTCTCAGGGTCCCCTTTCAATGTTAAGAACTTCCCTTATTTTCCCAAACTTTGAAAGCAGAGGAGTTTTATCGTTGCTGGAAGTACAGAAATAAAAGTAGCAAAGAGCCCCTGGAGTCCTCTCTAAGCCATTCGTGGTTCGAGAATTTACTTTGTTAAATCCTAGCAAGGCATTAAAAAGAAGCCTGTGTCAGAGAGACTGGTCCAGTTCTTCTTATATCACTTTTTAAATTTATTTTTATTATTTTTTATTGTTTTATTTACTTTTGAGAGAGAGAGCATGAGCAGGGGAGGGGCAGAGAGAGAGGGAGAGAGAGAACCTGTAGTGGGCTCTGTGCCGACAGCAGAGAGCCCGATGCAGGGCTTGAACCCATGAACTGTGAGATCATGATCTGAGGTGAAGTCAGACGCTCAAGCAACTGAGCCACCCAGGTGCCCCTTTTGTCACTTTTTTAAGTCCGTGGGTTATCCTCCTGAAAAAATTCTTGTCACATTTTAGAAATGAGCCTTTCTGGGGCACCTGGGTGGCTCAGTCAGTTGAGCATCTGACTTTGGCTCAGGTCATAATCTCATGGTCTGTGAGTTTGAGCCCCGCATCAGGCTCTGTGCTGATAGCACAGAGCCTGGAGCCTGCTTCAGATCCCGTGTCTCCCTCTCTCTCTTCCCCTCCCCCGTTCACGCGCTCGCTCTCTCTCTCTCTCTCTCTCTCAAAAATCAATGAGCTTTAAAAAAAAAAAAAAAAAAGAAATGAGCATTTTCTCTGTTTTTAACAGGTGAAGCACACAGAACAATTCACTCCTACCAGGTACATGCAAAAGTAAAGGTAGAAGTTCGTTTAAGCTCCCATTCACCCTCTTTTAAATTATATTTTTTGTAATTGTGAAAAACAATTTTTTATAAAAATAGATTTTGAAATGGGTAACTTACAAACTCCATTTTCCTTTTGTTTCATTTTCTTACAAATAAAAAATGACCTGGGGCACCCGGGTGGATCAATCAGTTAAGTGTCCAACTTTGGCTCAGCTCATGATCTCATGGCTTGTGAGTTCGAGCCCTGCATTGGGCTCTCTGCTGTCAGCACAGAGCTCGCGTCGGATCCTCTGTCCCCGTCTCTTTCTGCCCCTCCCCCACTCACAGTCTCTTCCTCTCTCTCAAAAATAAACATTAAAAAAAAAACAAAAAACGAGCCACGTTTTGTTTTGTTTTTTAAACTATTCTTTTAATTAATTTAAGTGAACTTTTATCTTAGGAAACTAATGTGGCAATTCACAACATAGTTAGTTAGCTATCTGTTTATGAGTAGGGGGTGATTGTAGAAGCACTTAAAAATTTTGATAATAGAAAAAGTGGTCCATAGAACCCTGACTTTCTGAGGGGGGTTGTTGCTGATGTTACTAGACATTACATAGTTTTAATCTTTAATGATTTAGGGAAACACTAACAATATCATGTTTAAGTCCAACAGTATGTAGCCATTATGATACTAATTTGTTGTTTGTATGCAAGGTGGAAAAATTACTAAGAAACACTGGAGTTGTTTACAGTTGTCATCTCTCTGTGGATTGTAGGTAATATTTATTTTCTCCTTTATACTTGTATATACGTTCTAAATTATATCATCTGAGCATGTACTGCTTTTATAGCAAGAAACAAATTATAAACCCTGAAATTTTACAAATAAATATTTTACAGAACTTGAAATAATTATTGCACTGATTTAGCAGTTGAGGGAGAAAATAACCTACAGAAGAACCCAAATCAGCTTGTTCTCTGTTCATTTTTTTCCCAAGTCAAACCGAAGACCTTGTTACTCAAAATGTGATCAGTATACCAGCAGCATAGGCATCACCTGGAACCTTGTTAGAAATGCAAAATATCAGGTCCTCCGCAGACCTTCTGCTACAGCATCTGCATTTTAACAAGATTCCCAGGTGATTCCTAGGCATATTAAACTTTGATAAGCACTGATTCAAGTCGCTCGGAACAACTAAAGCCTACTTCCTTTTTATTCATCCATTGATTAGGGCCATCCTTTTGGCAAAATTTTCAAATGACAAGTATGCAAACTTCCTTCCAAGAAGGCCTACCCAGGTTTCAGGTAGAATTGGTAGGACAGCCTGGTCTTTTGAAATACATTTTATAATTAAGCTTCAAAATGTAGCCCCCCCCCCCCCCGCCCCAGGACAAGGAGGAGGGGGGGGCAAGAAAGCATGAGTTCTTCCACTTTGTTTCTTACCTAAGTGAGAAGAAAAGTAAAGGAGAAGTAAACCAAGGTTTTGAAAATGGCTTGCAGCTTCTCAAGATCAGTGGCTTACAAGGAAAGAACTAGAATACAGTCCTACCCCCACTTCGTGTAAGCGCCGCTCTGTATGTGCCCGAAGTTTTACCCAGTCACCGCGTTCTTGGCCTCATTACAACATTGATCTGGCACCTTTGGAAAGACTTCAGGGCATTGAACTAGAATTTTTTTGACTTGAAAAACAAGATTCCGTTTCTTATATTTTGCGACTAAAAGGTTTACTTGGGAATTTGCTTTTCCTTATGTTGCTGACTTTTCTATTTTTTATGCTCACTGCGAGAATGACAACATTGTTATTTTTCAATGGCAGCATGGAGCTTCAGACTGCTTTGTTTTTTCTCCCACAGTACTGCCTATTTTGTTTTTGCTTTGCTTTTTAACTAAAGATGACTTTGCAATGTGACAGAAAAGAAACTCCATTTCCCAGTGAATTGTCACCATAGTTGCTTTGCCCATAAGTGGAGGTGTCTTGTGTCTGTACATTTTCTGTCATCCTCTTTAGGATAGCTCAAGTACTATATGAATGTTGCCATATATTTGAGCAGCAAACTTCCGGATTCTAATAACGTTCCTTTTCTTTGAACGCATTTCTGTAAATATGCACTCCACTTTCACACTTTTATGTCCATATGGACTTACAGGCATGCTATGATAACAGATATGTTATTAGTTTTATAAAATCCTTTCCTTTTACATCTTTTCAATGGGCAGGCTTCTGGTCCCTTTTGTAGTCAAAGTACTGCAAAAATGAGGGGCGCCGTTGATGCATCTCTGTGACAGTTCTGTTGTTGATGGTTCTCATTTGCAAAACGTATTGTCCTTTTTCTTAGTGCTGAGAGTAGGGAAAACCTGGTAAGATTTTTTTCATGTACTTTTAAAATATATACTTCTGTCACCGATGAGAGAAAAAATATTAAACGATTTTCAGGCAGTTAGACCATAATATGAGCTAATCACTTTATTTTGAAGAAAAGTATTTTTAAACAGTTGAGCTAGCGAATTTACTTTTAAAATGTATTGTGCTTACACAGTAGATGGTTTTATTTCCATGATGTTTTTTACTACATAATTATACATCTTAATTACGTAATTACTATCATAATTATTATGTAATTGCATGTACTTCCACTAATTACAAAATCAGGAAGTGTAATTATCTAGTAAAAACTTTATGAAATTTCATGCACTAAAAATTATTTACAAGGCTACTGCAGTGGTCTCCTGGAAGGCTTCCCATGCTTAGTCTTAGTCCTGAGTTTAGAACTTGAACACACAGGCCAGGACAAGAAAGGCAATTACAGACAGACCCAACACGAAACTGAGTATTGTGATAGAGGTAAGATGGCCTTTGTTTCTTAGGAGTTAAAGCCAGGGAACATTTTAATTTCCTTGTAATGATGCAGCTATAAAAATAGCATCTTATGTTTGAGGTCGGTATCACAAAAACTGTCACCGGTAAGGACAGGTTTTTTCCTTAGGAAAGAATTGATTAACAGAATTGAGAATCAAGGAATTCAGATTACCGAACAGCCAGGCCTTCTATGATTCTGTAATGTGAATGGCTTGTTTAGCTGTCCTTCAAAGAAAAATAGTAATAATACCATTGTTATTATTTAAAATTCTTTCTTTAGTTTGAAGAGGGCTTTTTTTTTTTTACTAGTTGGTGTTTATATTTACTGAAATAGGAGAAAACATATCAAAAGAGCATAATCTTTTTCTACCACTGCTTGATGTCAAAAGCAGCTTATGAGACGTAAACACATACGCACAAACATGTAACATCAGACCCTAAATAAAGACAGAAGGTTTAATTCAATAAAGCTATGATGGCTTTACCATTCAAAACGACATATAAATTGCACAGTGAAACAATAGTCATGACAGCAAATTAGATATGACATCTAAATTACACTACAAAGAGAAATCCCAGAACCATTTTTGGTCTGTAGGAGTCTGTTTTAGCCCAGGTTTAAAACCCAGTCTAGAGACTGCTTTATTGTCTTAAGTAGGATAATGTTGTAGAAGACTAATTGGAGGTTGGTTGAATTAATTGCAGATTAATTAGGAGGAAGGGCTTAGAATACTCATGGCAGAGAAGGGAGTAGATCCTTTAAGTGTCAAGATAGGATGTACTATAAGTTTCAGGAGTATTAAATTATCAGTATTTGTGTAACATCTCTAAACTATTATAACATGACTTAAAGCACTTAGGGTTAGATATAGTTACACTAAACGTTCCCCTCAAAATTAGTGCTTTTCACTGGAAATGTATTGCAACAGCTACTTACAGTATAACAGTTTACTTCTTCTTAAAAGAAGACTTCAACATTAAATAAAAGGTCTCTAGTCTTAGAAGCAGATGACATTTTTTTTTCTTAAATCTTTCTAAAGAAGCACTCTGCGGTTTTATCAGTTATTGACTTTGTGACCTTTTTATACCAGCTCAAATTTGTGATGAATGTGAGTTTAAAAAAAAAAGTCAGTGAAGAGATCAGAAAACAGCAGCCCCACTTACTTCAAATAAATTAGAGGATATATAGTCATCCAGAATTGCTTCATGCACTCAGAGAAATTTGGGACTTAAGTAGATTTGGTCTGACTTGTGTTATTTTTAAATTGCATGCTCTTTTCCTCTTGGACATCTTTGCTTATTTACCTAGCCCTGAATCTAATGCCTTCATCATTTCTTCCTTGCCTTAACTCGGTTGTGGTAACATTTCTTCTCAGAAGGGCTTACACTCCCTCCAGTGGGACAGGAATGACCTCTGAGAGCATCTTCTTAGTCTCTTATTTGGGTTTTGGTTATTACCAATTGCATGTGCCATACCAGAACAGTCTTTAACAGTTAAAAGTTAAGTGTTTTTGTTTAGTCCTTTTACCTTTCTGACCACAGTGAAGATTTAATTTTTTTTTTAAATTTTTTTTTCAACGTTTATTTATTTTTGGGACAGAGAGAGACAGAGCATGAACGAGGGAGGGGCAGAGAGAGAGGGAGACACAGAATCGGAGACAGGCTCCAGGCTCTGAGCCATCAGCCCAGAGCCTGACGCAGGGCTCGAACTCACGGACCGCGAGATCGTGACCTGGCTGAAGTCGGACGCTTAACCGACTGCGCCACCTAGGCGCCCCTGAAGATTTAATTTTTAAAACAACTTAATGCTTAAATTGACTGGGTGGTTTTGTTATGCTTTGCTTCCCTAAAATTGGCATATGTTTTCGTGACCCTCTGTCGTTCTTTAAAATTTTCATAATTGTCTAAAGGAAGCAACCCTAACTTTGGAAATTTAACTGTGCCCTTGTGATGGCTTTAGTTACCCAGTAGCCCCACGCCCAGATCTGGTGTTGATTTGCACATGATTAGTCAGTGCTCATGTATTATTTTATGCTGTACTATCATGTCCATATAATAGGTGCTACCCCTCAAATACAGGGAAAACCAATCATCACTTTGACTCATTCTTAGACAAGTCCTTCCTGTAGTTGTTACAAATTTATTCACATCCATCAGCATTCTCTTACCTTGTGGCTGATAGGACAGTGGCTAGACAGAATTAATAGCTGGTCACTAAGCCCAATTGAATTAACACTGATTTCATTCTCCTTAGGTCAAGGCCCTGGGAAATCTTTTTCCCCCTTGGTCTGTGAGCCCTGCTAGTCTTAGCACCATCCCTTAGAGCTTAAGGCTTAAACCAGCTGCACTCACAAAAAGATTGGTTTGCTGGCTAATTTTAGACACTGGTGTGCTTTGCTTGTTTTAAGAAATTATTGTAAAAACCGGACTCACAAATAAGATCATAAACCCAGGTCTGTGTATAAGTCTGGTTTTCTCGGTTTCTCTCTTCTTCGCACCCCCCCCCAAAATTCATTCAGTAAATGTTGGGTCTCTACCTTGTGTGATATGTAAAGGGCACAAGTGTAAGACCAGGTTCCTGCTTTAGAGGTACTTGTGATCCTTTTCTTATTCATGTATTCGCCCTCTAAACATCTACTTTTTGTAGAGCTTTACTTGTTATGGAGAACTTTCACATCCCTTATTTTTACCTTTCCCATTAGACGGGATAGTTGACAATTTTTCCAATGAGAAAACAACCTCAAATTAATGACATGACCCTCCTGAGGTAGCAAAGCTGAGGAGTGTGAGAGCCCACTGTTCTTTCTGCTGGGTCACAGCTGCCCTATTCTCAGTCTAGGTGAGAAACTTCAGCCTGAAGGCAAATGACTACTCCATGGGAGTGGTCAGGAAAGGTTCCGGGAGGAGATGGAACGTGACCTCAGCCTCAAAAAGTGGGTGACAGTAACACCCACAGATGTAGGCATGTATTTGGAGACTAAGTTTTGTATTTCTGGCTTTTCTTTAAATACTCTATTGCTTATCCTGCTTTTATAAATTAAAGAATATCGTTTGACAAATGCATGATGATTTTAAAACATATCTACATTGGAGATTTGGTCAAAAAGTGTTGATTAAGGGGCGCCTGGGTGGCTCAGTCGGTTGAGTGTCCGACTCTTGATTTCGGCCCAGGTCATGATCTCACGGTTCATGAGATCGAGCCCCACAGCAGGCTCCACTGTATCAACGGATACCTCTCCCCCCACCTCCAAGTTCGTTCTCTCTCTCCCTCTCAAAATAACGAAACTTTTTTAAAAAGCACTTATTAAGAGGCTGGTTTATGTGAAGCTTTAAGCTCAAGGCTGAAAGCTGGGAGGCTCTTATCTCTTCACTCCCCACTATAACCACTGGTGGTGCTCTGAAAGAAGCTGACTCCATCCGGTAGGATACATCTGTCAGAAGTGTATCAAAATGTTTTCCTGTCTTAAATAATTTAACTCAGAATATAATAATGTAAGTATTTTGACATGAAAATGTTACATACTGTGATATATCCACTTATCTTAAAACAGATGTCTTTAACTTTGAAAGAAAGAGGTATGGTAAGACAAAACAAAACAGAAATAGGCATTAAAAGAGATGAATGACAAACTGAACTAGTTTTATTTAGAAGAGAAAACTAAAGTCCTATTAACATTATGACCATAGAATATAAAAACGTTTTACTTGAAGCGTGATTATTATTATTATTTTTTTTTTTTACTATCATCATGGTGCACGTTTAGACACGTGCAGGACCTGTTCGTAAAGGACGTGTTTGCTGCTGAAATTCCTATTTTATTGGTGTATTATATATTGTCTTACAAAAAATTTGTAGATGCTAATAAGTCAGTAAAATCCAAGATGAAAGAGAGGGTCTGCACCTGAGCCTGTGTTCAGAAAATTATTCAGCAGAGCATGCTTTGGTCTCTTAGTGAAAGCTTTATCACATTTAACAAATGTGCCACAGTAAATTTATTAGTATGCTACAAAGAAATTTTCAAAATAATTAAGACTAAACTACACTTGTCAAAATAAATGAATGAAATACAATTTTGAATCATCTTTCTTCACTTATTGCTCATTTGCATAATTCAGTAACTTACACAGGAGTCTTTCAGTCATTGGTGTGAATTAGCAAGGTTCCGCTATTCCTTGTTGTACGGGTGGGAATTATGCTACCACGTAATTAGCTATTCCAGACATGGACTAACGGGAAATACCAAAGGGCATAGCAAAATCTAAAGAGACAAGGCAGGGAATCTAAAGACAAGAGACAATCAAAGACACCCAACAAACTCAAGCTGGTAGACCACAGGGAATTTTGAATGAAGCCTCTTAATTTATTTTGAGAATAAGAAATCAGTAGTATGAGAGAAATCTCAACAAGATTAGCTGACTAAGCCTACTTAAAAAAAATCTCTCTATAGTGCATGGTGCGCCAGGTTAACCACTCCTGTTTGTTAGTCTGTATACAGCTCAACAAATAGCCGGCAGAGCCTTTCATGGGTATATAGTGGCTTTCCATTGAGGTTTTCACTCTTTGAAGGAGGTCGTTTATACCAATGAGATCTGTAGATGCAAATTGCTTTCTCTATATGTGAGGGGTCAGTCCTTTCACAGCCGACTTGCTCATCTCTTTTATAGAGGTTTTCTTATTTTTCTACTGCTCCTAAAGGAATGATGTTAATCACACACCCCACCATTCCCGCCGCCCCCCCCCCCCCCCCCGACACACAACACAACTTAGCATCCAAATCTTTTCCCTCCAGCTCTGTGAAACTTTGTGTGCTGATCTTTAGGAACAAAACAAGCTGTTGGCAGTGGCATTTACCCCTGAATTAGGAAGCTTTTTCCTTCTTTCTACCTGGAATATTATTTTTTTAGGTTTGCCTCTCTTTTTCACCTGATTCTAAGGAAATACCTTTCTCATTGCAGCAGAGTGTCACTGTAGCATGCTGGGGCGCGTGGGAAATCTTGAAAGCAGTGTCCCAGAGTGTGTTTTCACTTTGGCTCCCAAATGATACAAGCTCATAGGAACTAGAGGAGCAGAGAAGTGAAGAGATCAATTGAAGGGTTAGCTGGGACAACCTAGCTTCTGATCCCGTTACTGAAGGGGAGGGAAAGATACAATGTTTGTCTTTTGCCTAGGCTTTTAAAGAATCATACAAACACTCATAGGTTTTAGCCTATGATGTTCCGGAACATTAGGAAGAAGGGGTTTCAGGCACACTGTATGAGCACTCTGTGAATATTTGTTGTTTCCTTCTTTGCTCCGGTCTTTCCATCTTGCCTTCCATCCTTCCTTCTTTCTGCTGGCATTTTTTGAGCACCAAGGGCACCGGCCTGGGCTCCTGAAAGGCAGTATATGGTAGTAGTTAGAAGCCTGTGCTCTGGAGCCAGAATGGCCCCTTCAGGTTTGGATTTTCCACTTCTTGTTAAATAAGTAACCTTGGGGTATGTGACTTACCCCTGTGCTGCCTCATATGTACAGCCTTCAGTAGAATAACACCTGCCACGTAGGGCTCAAAGTTAAACAGGATAATATCGAGACAGGGTGATAGGTAAAATGCCTAGAACAGTGCCTGGTGCACGGTAAACATGCAGTAAACATCACTTGGTTTTGTTACTTCTGAGAATAACACTTGATCCAAACCACTGTTATAGTACTTAATATTACAGTTACTGTATCTGAATGGGTTTCTGCAGCATCTCATCGACCATGTTTTGTTCCTGTTTGTATCCCCAGCATTCAGCACAACACCCGGCATGTTTTAAATGACGGACTCTTACTGAATGGTGAAAGTATGAAAAGGACGTGGTGGAGCTTAAAATTGATTTTGATAACTCCTTTTTTAGTTTCTTTACATGAAGTATGTTAGAAGAGATGAGTGTAATTCTCATCGTTAGTCCTTATGAAAGAGATAGAAACACAAATAATCTGCAAATTGTTTGCATTTTGTTAAGCTATGTCCCTTTGGCATGGCATGTAGTCCATTAATATTAGGCAATCAGTACTAACTATTGGCTCTTTTCTAGGGAGGGTAAAAAATAGTTGTGTTTGTGTGCTGGAAGACAGCCAAACCAAGTTCCCTTTAACAAATTTCTTCTTAACAACCAGGGTGGTGTTGTTTTTTTTTAATTTCTAAAAACGACAGGTGCCCAGATGCTACCATCAGATATCTGATTCTGTAGGTCTAGGGTGGGACCCCAGTGGCTGTGTATTTTAAAAAGCTCCATGGTGACTTCACTGCACACCCACAGGGTTGAAAATCTTGGAGTTAGTAAAACTCTTCAAACTTTGATATTGCTTCATGTCAAATATGCATTAATTTTGATTTTGATACAGAAAGGGAGATTGGGTGGCATCTAGATAACAATTTAAATAGACAGCAGAAGGGACACTGAAGTCAAACACATGAATTATTTCCTAGATAAAGGAATCATTTATGGTACTCTATGAGCTAATATAGCATTTGAGAATAAAGTGAAGGAAAAAAATGGGCTGGGGAAAAGTAAGTAAGAAGAACTGTTTTCTGGTAATGAGCAAATGGAAGATGAAATAAATGCATTTCAACAAAATTGGCTATAAAGAACATGTTATTTTCCCCATTAGCTTACATCGTAAAAGTAGGAAAGGGCTGCTGTGGAGGGTGGGGAATCCTCGAGAAGACTGGATAGGTAACTGGGAAGACACTGAGTTAGACGCTAACCCAACCCTGGTAGTTAGGCGTCTCCACAGTTGGATTTCTGAGACCTTTCCCACCTCCTGTCATTTTCTCCTTATCTCTGGGCCTAGCCAGGTGGATCTTGGTAGATCAGCCTTCTGCAGTTTCATATTGTTGCCTGTCCCCAAAAGGTCTGGGACAGGATGGTAGTCCTGGACATGTTAGAAGGACACCTCTGGGTGCCATGGTCATATCTTGGGCTTACCTTGGATATCCAAGTAGGAGGGATAGCTTGGCTGGCTCCATGTCCCAGCACTGGGGTCTTAGAGCTAGAAAAGAGTCACTATTGGCACGTCTGGGTGGTTCATTTGGTTAAGTGTCCCACTTCAGCTCAGGTCATGATGTCACGGCTCGTGGGTTCGAGCCCCGCGTCGGGCTCTGTGCTGACAGCTCATAGCCTAGAGTCTGCTTTGGATTCTGTGTCTCCCTCTCAGTCTGCCTCTTCCCCCACTCGTTCTCTCTCTCTCTCTCTCTCTCTCTCTCTCTCAAAAATAAAATAAATACTTTAAAAATTATAATAAAAACAAAAGAGTCACTGTTGGCCTTCTCATCACTCCCTTTTGCCTGGGAGGATTGAGATAGCACTCCCGTGGCACTCACAGATAAGTACCCTCACCAGTCCCTGAGCGGGTCTTGTCTCTACCATGGCTAACTCTCCCAGCTCCTGGGTTTCCCCTGCCTACATCGCCCACATCATCCCAGTCCTCCCTGTTGGTATTTTGTTCATACTTTAAGGCTTCCCATCCAGAGGTGATCTCTTTGTCCTCCAAACTCCTGCAGCTCTTAAGCACCGCCCCTCACGCATTATAACTTTGAGGATGGCACCGTGCTTGCTGTGTTACTGTATGTCTGAGGGCAGCTTGCACACAGTAAGAGCCTTATAAATGGTATGTGAAATGAATGTCTTCCCAGATACTTCATAGTAGAAACATAATTTGTTTTCTTATAGAATATTTTGATGTTACAGAATACTTTTCTGACTCCATCCTGTTTTCTGTTTATTATCACACCCTCAAACTGCATGAAAAAATGGTTTCCATCCATATATACCCGTACATTCATCCAACATTTAGCCCATGCCCTCACAACACATTGACTTAATTTCCCACCTTAATTTACCTCCTTTCTGGTAATTCCTAATAGAGTTGGTCTGTGATAGGATGCACCTCCAGGACATTATATAAATTCTACCCTGGAAATTTCTTTGTTCAGTCACACCTTTAGGTCATATAAATCAAGCTGATACTCTGCTTTATCAGTGGAATAAACTGAAAAAATCTACAAGTTTCCCCTGTCCAGGCCCACTCCTTGCCCTCCAGAACGTATATACCTGCCAAAGCAGTTGGCCGTTTTGCATGCAGGTTTTTCTAGTGATGTACAGTTCGAGCTCTTTGATGACCTTGCTATCTTTCAATTTCTCCTAGCACTCCAAATGAGTTGCTTGGTTTACAGGTCTTTATGATAACTCAGAATGTCTAGAGGCCATCTCCAGATAAGTGTCTGGAGGCGGGAAGTCGAGAGACCGCTGCAAGGCTTGTACACTGCTCTTCCATGGTCTCCCCGCCGGACCCTCAGTTGAGCAGTGACGCATACTGTTGGCAGCATCCGTTTGTAAAGACAACTGTTATTAATAAGCTGGGGCCAGGAAGAAAAATAGTAAAAGCCCCTTTGGTACCTGTGTCTTGGGTAGAACCTGCAAGACAGACTCTAACAGAGTAATCATTGTGCAGCGTAATTGCAGGCGACTGAACAAGTTAGAAAATCTATTCCTGGTTTGCCGCTGACTCACTTTGTAGAATGGGCAAACCATTATTACTCTTTGATTTAGTTGTCTTATTTGTTCAAAAAAAGAAAAATGATAGGTGTTTAAAAAGCACTCCGAAAATCCTCTGAAAGCAGGTCTGTAAGTGCAAAGTACTATTGTTGTTGTTGTTATTATTATTATTATTATTAGTGTTCCGATATGATTTAGTTTTATGCCATATAGTTCACAGATATTTCCATTCTCACTGATGAATTGCAAAACACTTCCGTGTCATTCTTTTGCATCGCATTGGTAATAGTTTAGCACGTCTTTGTTTTAACCCCTGTTGAAGTATATATCCAAGATAGATACCATTAATAAAATACAATTATCAAATTAAATGTATCTATACTGCTTTCCATTGTTTTTTAAACCTCCTTAAAAACATGGTTACCAACAACTACTAAATAAGACCTTTAATTACTGCCAATCTTCTCTTGAAAGTAACAGTGCTTATCTTGAGTAGTTTGAACTGTAAGTGGTATTCAGTACACAGTGGGGTTATAATGTTATTATGAAGTATACCAAGTCAGTGATAAATATGTGTGATAAACCATATATTTGTATTAGAAACAATATTTCAATTACCAACTGAATAAAAAGGCTACAACTGCTGGTTACTTTGGGTGGGTATGTCATAAAAGTAAAATGTAGTTAAGTGTGCTTGCAATAAAACGTTAAGTATGCTTCCCTGTACAGTCCAGAAACCTAAATTTAATGGGCTTTTGAGTGTACAGCATTTAAATTACTAGGAGAATTAAAAGGTAGTGCTTTGCGTTCTGGCATTAAGCTTTCCAAAAACTTAAGATTTTTTTTTTAGTATCTCAACTCATTCATCAGAGGAGACCTGTGGCTTTTATTTATATAAAATATTATAGTTCTCCCCCAGATTTTTAGTAATTTTCCAGTGGAGTAACAATGAAACAAGAAAATAATTTCTTTCGGGGCGCCTGGGTGGCTCAATTGGTTGAGTGTCCAACTTTGGCTCAGGTCATGATCTCACGGCTCACGAGTTTGAGCCCCACGTCGGGCTCTGTGCTGACAGCTCAGACCCTGGAGCCTGCTTCCGATTCTGTGTCTCCCTCTCTGTCTGCCCCAACCCACTCGCATTCTGTCTCTGTCTCTCTCAAAAATAAATAAACATTAAAGAAAATAATTTCTTTAATTGCAGTAAAATCTGGGCATAAATTCACGTTAAGAATAATAATACATTTTTCTTTCTCCTTTTCTGGGAATTTGGTTCAAGAGGACATAAACTTCTTTTCTAAATCTGGGCTATTTGTTCTCTTAAAGTATTTATAAAGTCCATGTATTTTTAAGTGTTGTGTTTTAGTAACCTTACAAATAACTCTGATACTGGGGAGTGGTAATCTGTATAAAATCAATAACACTATGGATTTCATTCCCATTTTACCATGAGGTGCAATGAAGAGTAAATTGTATGCATTTATTTCTAAGAGCGTCTTTAAGGCATGGAACCAAGGAGAAGGAAATCTAGCTGCCGTGGAGTCTTAGAAACCAACAGTCACTTAGTGGCAGACTCGGGCCACATATGACCTCTAAATGTGTTTCATTTGCCTGAAGAATACTTAACATTTTTAATTAGTTGCTAGTATTTCGAAGACTGGTCTTTCTGTATAAAAAGCCAGATTTCTGGCTGTCTTTTAAAATTTGTACTTGGCTACTCTGAGTCAGTGTTCCTGCATGGTGGCGTCGGCCGGAGCTGAGTAGCCAGTAGTTCAGAGGGAACATGGGCTGGGGGCTCTCTGTTCGCCACAGCCCCGTCAAAGCCCACCTCACTCATTTGCTCATATCTTGTCGCTACCGGAGGTGCTTGTTTGCTAAAAATATCTGGAAGCCTGTTCTTCCTTTTTTTTTTTTCTTTTAACGAAGAAAAAGGAAAGAAGCCATAAACTTGAGGTTTAAACAGTAAAAAAAAAAAAAATATCCACTCAACATCAAAAATGCAGAAAGATGAGAGTAACCTTAATAAAGTACAAGTCGAGGTGCCTGGCTGGCTCATTTGGAAGAGCGTGTGACTCTTGATCTTGGGGTTGTGATTTCGAGCCGAATGTTGGGTGTAGAGATTACTTAAATAGAACTTTTAAAAGTAACAATAGGGGCGCCTGGGTGGCTCAGTCGGTTAAGCAGCCGACTTCGGCTCAGGTCATGATCTTGCAGTCCGTGAGCTCGAGCCCCGCGTCGGGCTCTGTGCTGACCGCTCGGAGCCTGGAGCCTGTTTCAGATTCTGTGTCTCCCTCTCTCTCGGATCCTCCCCCGTTCATGCTCTGTCTCTCTCTGTCTCAAAAATAAATAAACGTTAAAAAAAATTAAAAAAAAATAAATAAAAGTAACAATAAAGTACAAGTCAATTAAAAATAAAAAACTTACTAGTGCTAACCTTTTTGTAGCACTCTGATCTTCACAGCCTCCTGGGGAGTAAGATAACAATTACATATTCGTTTCACCAAGAAGAAAACTGAATATTCGTGAGGCTTGTTAATTTGTCCAAAATCACAACTGCTAAGTGTTGAAGGTGAGGTTTGTCTCAGCTTCAGATGTTAGTCTAGAGTAGCACTGTCCAGAATTGTCTGCGGTGACAGAAATGTTCTGTATATCTATGATGTTCCATGTGGTAGCCTCCAGCCACATGTGGCTATTGAACACTTGAGGGTGGCTTGTAATTGAAGAACTGAATTTTTTAAATGTTACTTAATTTTGATTAATTTGAAATAATCACACGTGCTTAGTGACTATTTTATTGGGCAGTACAGGACCTTGGAGGTCTTATTTTCTTCATCATACAATCTCTGTAGTGATCACTCTTATTCTGTTTAGTAAAATTCATCAAAAGATTTCTGTAAGGTTTTCTCCAGTTATCCAGTTGCTGGTCTCCGTTCCATGAGGAGTTCAATGTATAGTGAATGTTTTGTGTTCAATGTATAGTATATGTTTTCTGTATCTGCAAAGATTTCCCTCCATAAAGGCTTTGATTGTACACAGTAGCTCTTTATTTTTTATTTTTATTTTTTATAACAAAGTCAGGGGTCCCAGTAGAGGGACCCCCTGATTCTTAGATACAGAATCTCTCAAGATTCTTAGTTCAGTGGTGCCTGGGTGGCTCAGTTGGTTAAGTGTCTGACTCTTTTTTTTTTTTTAATGTTTATTTTTGAGAGAGAGAGAGAGAGAGAGAGAGAGCACATGTACAGTCGGGGGAGGGGCAGAGAGAGAGGGAGACAGAGAATTGAACACAGGCTCCAGGCTCTGAGCTGTCAGCACAGAGCCCGACGGGGGCTCAAACTCATGAACTGTGAGATCATGACCTGAGTCGAAGTCAGACACTTTTAACCAACTGAGCCACCCAGGCACCCTTAGTGTCTGACTCTTGATCTCAACTCAGGTCTTGATCCTGGGGTCATGAGTTTAAGCCCCACATTGGGCTCCACACTGGACTCTGTGCTGGGTGTGAAGCCTACCCTTTTAAAAAAAAAAGATTTCGAGTCCAGACAAAGAGCATAATTCAAGGTGTGTTTAGACATCAGAAACGTGTAGGTGACCAGGACGATTTCCTTTCCTGATCTTTTTTTATGGTCTAGGATACTAGTGGCTGTTAATGAATCATGGAGGAAACCGAACATCTTCTGATGCTTAGCTGGTTTCATTTGGACCAAAATGACTTTTAGAAGGGTGGCCATTAGCTAACCTCTCTGTCGATTAACATATATCATTAAATCTAAAATGTAATTGATTTAAGACACATCCTGGTTTCACAGGATCTTCAAACATGGGGGAGGGGATTCATCTTAGAATTGGTGAAATATGGTTTGATAATGGGCTTAATCTCTGTTTGGTCAGCCTATAACCAGGGACAGCATTGAGATACAAATGTCGACTCCTGCTTTGCCCTGTGGTTAAACTATTCACGTTGGCTATCCCCTTCCGTACTACCTTAGGTTGATTGTGACTGACTAACAGAAGACTTTCTGGTGGTTAGGAGTAGGTTTAAACCTCTTGCCCAGTAACCATTCATTCGCCATATTCATTTTCTTTAAACATCCCCTGCCGCCATGAATGCAGACGAAGCTATTTTATTATCATACATGGTACCGGAACAAGCTTAACCAATCACCTTCTAGCACTCAGGCAACTCTGCAGAACTCCTTTTTAGAATACCACATGCTGCAATTCAAATTATCGCATTAGCTATCCAAATGCACCATTTGTTTTTAAATACTGGAGTGTTTACCTGAATTTTTCCCCTTTTCATTTTACCGCCCCACTTCATCAGTACATTGTCACTGCAGTGACAGATTTATTTATATGCCTTGATATCTTCACTTTCTGTTATTTTAAAAATATATTCCTATGGTATTCTTAAACATCTTAAAATATTAGTTGTTAGGAAGCAGGTTCACGTCTTTTTTTTTTTTTTCATGATGCTCTACTGAATCTTGCCTTTATTCAGACTTTGAGATATTTCAACACTTCTAAACTCCTGCCTTAAAATTTCTGTCCCAGTCTTACTCTGGAAACTGAGCATGCCTTCTGAAATGTAACTGCCCTTGAAAGTAATTTATGAGTTTGAATATTTAAAAATGGAACTGTTTCTTGTCCACAGTGGAGTCTGGCACCTAATGGTTACCATTTCAGACCCTGCTGTGTAAAGTTCCCAAATACAATGCATTCAGAGTTAACACTTAAGTAAAACTCATGCATGGGTTAGTGAATATCATTTATCACATAGTAACAAGGAGTCCTAAGTGCTCTGGCAAATATATCAGTTTGAAGGATATAAAATTGCTGACATTTGACCGTTTTGACTTCCCAAAAATAGCGACTTCACACGATCTATCCTAACATTATAGGTTTGGGTCAGTCCAAGCTTATATAAACCACTTTATCTACTTTTGCTGTTTTCTCTTATTTTTTTACTCAAATAGTACTTTTAATCCAACAACCTTCTCCTTGACACTACCCTTTTGTATTCCTCAGTTTGTAACATTTTTTTCTAGTGCTCTTCTCTTTTTAGCTAATTCCCCAAATCTATTTAGCTTCAGAATTAGTAGCACAAAGAAGGCTGGTTGCATAGCACCTCCATGATGCAGTCGGTACTTAACCATTTCAAGTGTTTGACCTGTTTGGAGATTTTCATTATCCTAAAAGGTTAGTGTCATCGAATACATTCCCTGCCCAATAAATAAGCCACCATAGTCCCCTACTTCTCAAATGAAAAAGGCAGATAGAAAAAGTGCTACCTTTTTATTCAGTACTGATACAGGCCATGCTATGTGGTGTCTTTGTTATGACATGATTTGGCCCAAGCACCTCTGGAGAATAAAATTAACTAATAAACACCCTTTGGTATATTCACCTTTTATTCAACTGAATGTAAATTAATAAAACCCTGCAGTTGTTTTTTTAAGTTCATTTATTTATTTTGAGAGACAGCATGTGCAGGAAGGGCAGAGAGGGAGGGAGACAGAGAGAATTCCAAGCAGGCTGCCCACTGTCAGTTCGAGGAGCCCGATGCGGGGCTCGGACTCACAAATCCATGAGATCATGACCTGAGCCAAAATCAAGAGTCAGACACTTGGCCGACTAAGCCACCCAGGCGTGCTGATCCCTGCAGTTGTTTAAACATTTTACTGTCTTTGTCATGAGAAAGAAATAGGATACATTACATTTTGTTAGAAGCAATAGAGATATCAACCGTCACTTGGTTTGAAACTGGAAAGTGTACCATTTATATCTCTGTCCATTTGTATATGTAATTTTTCCTATTCCAGGGGTATGTAATGACTGTTCAT
The DNA here is from genome assembly GCF_022079265.1 of Lynx rufus. Lineage (NCBI taxonomy): Eukaryota > Metazoa > Chordata > Mammalia > Carnivora > Felidae > Lynx > Lynx rufus. The sequence continues at coordinate 20,793,197 of NW_025814828.1, forward strand.
GTATTTAAATTCATCCATATTTTGTCCTGACAAATTGCTGTTTTTATTTGAAGAGGATTTGTCAGTAGTAGTTGGTACTGGCAAGTAAATTAAAAAAATACTTAAATCCCTTATTACTGAACTATTCAACTCCTTACATGTGTAACGCTACCCTTCACAATAATCTGCTAAGTAAATGTTTTCCCCCATTTTACAGATGTGAAACTGAGGTCAGCTTAAGTTGTTTCCTAGGATGGTAATCTAAATCTAGTACAGACCCATAATTGAAACCAGGGGCCATTTGGCTCCAAAGACTTTGGCCCCACCCCCCGACTCCACCCTTCTCCTATGGCATACTCCCTCGCTATTTAAAAAAGAAATCCTCAAACATCTATCTCACTGTGGCGCCTCTCGTACTATGTGTTATTGTCCTGTATTTTATTATAAGTTTGTTTTAATTTAGTAAATACTCACTGATCCGTCCGGGAAATACGAATCAAAACTACAATGATGTATCCCCTCACACCTGTCAGAATGGCTAAAATCAACAACACAAGAGACAACAGCTGTTGGCGAGGATGCGGAGAAACGGGAACCCTCTTGCACTGTTGGTGAGAGTGCAAACTGGTGCAGCCACTGTGGAAAACAGTATGGAGGCTCCTCACAAAGTTCAGAATAGAACTACCCTACGATCCAGTAATGGCACTACTAGGTATTTACACAACGAATATAAAAACACTAATTCAAAGGGATACGTGCACCCCGATGTTTACAGTAGCATCATCTACGATAGCCAAGTTACAGAAACAGCCCGAGTGTCCACTGTCAGTTGAATGGATAAAAAAGGTGCGGACGGGGCACCTGGGTGACTCAGTCGGCTAAGTGTCTGACTGGATTTCAGCTCCGGTCATGATCCCCAGGTTGGGCTCCACACTAGCATGGAGCCTTCTTGAGATTCTCTCTCTCCCTCTCCCCCTCCCCTGCTTGCGTGCATGTGCTCTCCCTCTCTTTCTCTGAAATAAAAAAAAAAAGAAAGATGTGGTGTGTATGTATACAGTGGAATATTACTCAGCCAGAAAAAAGGATGAAATCTTGCCATTTGCAATGACACGAATGGAGGTAATGCTAAAGGAAATAAGTCAGTTGGAGACAGACAAACAGCATATGATTTCACTCGCATGTGGAATTTAAGAGGCAAAACAAATGAACAAAGGGGAAAAAAAGGTGGGAGGCAAACCACAAACAGACTCTGAACTATAGAGAATAAACTGATAGTTACCAGAGGGGAAAGGGGTGGGGGGTGGGTTAAATAGAGGATGGGAATTAAGGAGGCCACTTGTCTTTATGAGCACCAGGTTATGTATCAAGTGTTAAACTATATCATACACCTGAAACTAATATTATGCTGTATGTTAACTAGAATTTAAATAAAAATTTTTAAAAATGAAAGTGTATTTACTGATGGCCTACCCTGTATCGGGCATCTCCTGGCATATTCTACAGGAGAGAGACAAGGTAATTTCAGACAATAACCCCTACTAGGCAATAAAAAGGGGGGTGGTTTAATGGATAGGAAGTTCTTTGCAAGGAGGTGACGTTTGAGCTGAGACCTGAATGACAAGAAGAAAGCAGCCATAGGAAAGTCTGCAGGCAGGATATTCTAGACCAAGGGCAAGGTGAAAGAGCCTGGGGCAGGAGCATCTTGCAGTAGCAAGGGGCATGTGTGGCTGGAGGACAGCGAGAGGAATATAGGTGATGCCGGAGAGTTAGGCAGGAGCTATATGGATATGCTAAGTCGGGTATGAATAGTATTCTCAGTACAGCAGGAAGCTCTTTGAGGCTTTTAAAAAGGAGGAGTGGGTGGCATAATCCTATTTATGACTTAAAAATCTCTGGCGACTGTTTGGTGAGTGAGACTGAATTGTGTGTATTTCTACCACTTTTGGAAGACTCCCTGTAGTAAATGTCCAACTTCAGGAAACATCCCATGTTTTTCCTGTGGAAATGATGCACACAGACCCAGAGAAAAATGCTGAAGCCTTGCAAATTGTATATCAACTAGGGAGAGTCTAAAGAGAACCACAATTTCAAAAGGTGATGGGGATAAGTGACCTCATTCCCCTCTCCCGTGTGGTGTTTGTTGCAGGCCCTGCTCATCAGCAGCTAGAGACCTAAAGACCTAGAGTGTGACAGTGACTGCATTTGTAAAATGTTTTGCCCCATTGCCCCATACTTAGAGTAGAGCTGGAGATCAAGAATTGTGTTCATAGGGGCACCTGGGTGGTTCAGTTGGTTAAGCGTCTGGCTCACAGTTTCAGCTCAGGTCATGGTCTTGCACTTCTTGGGTTCAAGCCCCACCTCGGGCTCTGCCCTAACAGCTGGAGCCTGCTTGGGATTCTTTGTCTTCCTGTCTCTCTACGCCTTCCCCACTCACACGCTCTCTCTTAAAATAAATAAACTCTTCAAAAATACATTAAAAAAGAGAATTGTGTTTATGTACAAGTTTTTGCTAGATAGTAACAATCAGTGTTGGAGAACCTTCCATGTTGGTTCCAAGTGCCCTGTTGTTTGTAAGTATCACCAAAAACGACCTTTTGATTTTCTTTTTTTGATACATTTGTAATAGGTCGTTGGCTTTTTAAAAAAATTAAATATACCTTTTACTTAAATATTATATCTTTTGAACTTTTGAGTGTGAGGGTTGAATTTTTTGGTGAGGAAATAACTGTGTTTGCATTTGTTTTTAATTAAAAAAAATACTTCCGGTGGGAGAAAATATTAATTCCTTTAAAAATCTGGCTGCGTTGCTAGATCCACATTTGCTTTTCTGTGTTTTTGTGAACAACTGATCAAATTAGATTCGTCACTCTTGGCTTGTGGTGATTTGAAATTGAAATGGAATATATTAAAGCAGCCAACCACACTGATTACATTGCAAGCCTCATTTAATTTCATACATTCACACATTACAGTGAAAGGCGGCTTTTTTTAATGCATGATTGTGACTGTACCTTGAGCAACTCCAAAGGTCATCTGTAATGGGTGCATAATTTGTTAGTGTTAGATATCTGATTTATAGTAGGTGTTCCTGAGCCTGATTTGTCCTAGCAGTAAATATGGTGAGCATCAAAAGTCACATCTGTAAGAAGTTCAGCCTGTCACATTTGGTGGTATTGTCTTATTCTTCATTGGTCAGTAGACCACAGTAAATCACAGAATAGCTGTCATCCTCAAATCGAGAAAATGCTAGTGCTGCGCCCCTATTGCACAGGGGTTAAATGAGCTATTCTTCTTAAGAGGGCAGGCTGTCCCAGGTTAAGGTGATAAGAGTATTACCAGCTCAGCTAACAGCACTTGCTCACAGCTACGTGAGCCTTAGTCCCAAAACATCTGTAAGAGGACTTTTTCGGTTTCATGAGAGCAAGAACATTTGTGAGTTTGCTCCATTTTTTGTTTTTCCTCCTATCGGTGAGTTCTACCTTAATTGACTCTGTGCCTTTCAGTGCGACAGGCATCCATGGGCCGGGGCGGTGGGGGGGGGGGGGGGGTGGGCAGAGATCCAGAGCACGTTTAGGACAGCCTCTGCCCTCAAGTAGAGGACGATCAGATACAGCCATTTGTCCCACTGTGCAGTTATTAGGACATGAAATGGCTTGGATGCTGTTAGTGCCTCAGGTACACGGCTCACTTTAGCCAGCCTCCCTTGTTCCAAACTTGATCACATGGAGTGAGCCCTGGGGTCTGGGAGAAAGCTGTTAGGTGCCTTTTGAGAACTTGGCTGAAGTGTTGCCTTTTATTTTGTTTATGATAGTAGGGACTTGTTCATTTTAACTTGATGTTACTTGTAGTTTGAAGATTTGTCCAGACGTGTGGATTTGTTTTTGTGGGCTTTGATCAGCCTATTTGTTATTTTTCAGCTTTTAATTACAAAAGGTACCTAAACCATTCTTAAAAGCACTATTATTGAAATTGCTGGATGGGGGAGGGGATAAAACGAATATTCTACCCAATTCAAGTGGAAGGAGTTAATTTTTAAAGTTTTTTTTGCACCTCACATATTTATCTTTTTGTGTTTATGAGAACATTTAAGTTCGTCTCTCTTAGTGAATTTCAAGTATCCAATACAGTGTCACCGACTATGATCACCATGCTGTAAATTAGATCCTCCCGCCTTATTCATCTTGCCAGCTGCAAGTTTGAACCCTTTTACCAACCTCTTCCTATTTCCTCCACTTTTCTCCTGTGAATTTGACTGTGGTTTTTGTTTTGTTTTGTTTTGTTTTGTTTTGAAGTTTATTTATTTTCAGAGGTGGGGAGGGAGAGGGAGGAAGAGAGAGACAGGGAGTGAGGGAGGGAGAGAGGGACAAAATCCCCAAGCAGGCTCAGCACTGTCAGCCCGGAACTGCGATTCGAGGCTCAAACTCATGAACCCATGAGACCATGACCTGCGTCAAAATCAACAGTCAGACGTTTAACCGACTGAGCCACCCAGGCACCCCTGTTTTGTTTGGATTCCACGTATAAGTGATACCATGCAGCATTTGTCTTTTCTCTCTGGCTTATTTCATTTAGCATAATGCCCTCAAGGTCCATCCTTGTCACACCTGGCAGGGTTCCTTCTTCTCTCGTGGCTGAATAATAGATACACTGCATCTTTATCCATTCATCCCTTGATGGACACTTAGGTTGTTTCCATGTCTTGGCTATTGTGAATAATGAAAACTCTTTTTTTTTTTTAATTTTTTTTTCAACGTTTTATTTATTTTTGGGACAGAGAGAGACAGAGCATGAACGGGGGAGGGGCAGAGAGAGAGGGATACAGAATCGGAAACAGGCTCCAGGCTCCGAGCCATCAGCCCAGAGCCTGACGCGGGGCTCGAACTCATGGACCGCGAGATCGTGACCTGGCTGAAGTCGGATGCTTAACCGACTGCGCCACCCAGGCGCCCCTAATGAAAACTCTTTAAAATATAACTCACAATTTCCTAGGAAAGCAATTCCATTATTACAAAATAGAGGCGCCTGGGTGGCTCAGTTGGTTGAGCCTCTGACTCTTGATTTCAGCTCAGGTCATAATCTCACAGTTGTGAGATTGAGCCCCTGCATAGGGCTCTGCACTGAGCATGGAGCCTGCTTGGGATTCTGTCTCTCTGCCTTTTCCCTGCTTACTCTCTTTCTAAATAAGTAAACATTAAAAAAAAAAAAAGAAAGAAAGAAAGAAAATAGGCTTTATAGGCTAGTGTAGGGAAAGAACTAAAACTTGAAGGGGGATCGACATGGAACTGTGTTCCTAGTCTGCATTCTATGTAATTCTACTTCTGCTAGTATTCCTGGTCCCCTGAACCAAAGAAGTTTAGAAACTGCTACGTTCAATATACTTTGCCCTTTTGTTGTTTTAAATGTATATTGGTATATTTAAGACTCAACAGATGTCCTTCAGTAGAGAAATCTGTATGGTTTTGTTTTAAGCCAGGTCTCTCTGTGCATTCATGTGGTTACAGGAATAGTTTGAGAAATACCAGGATCGTATTTTAGCAATTCTTCATTCTCTTTTACCTCTCATGAATAAATAGCACAAATTCAAGTCCCAACAGTCTCCTGACCTACCTTACACAGTTTTTTAAATTTTTTTAATATTTACTTTTGAGGGAGAGAGAGACAGACAGAGCATGATCAGGAGAGGGGCAGAGAGAGAGGGAGACACAGAATCCAAAGCAGGCTCCAGGCCTCAGGTGTCAGCACAGAGCCCTACGTAGGGTTCAAACCCATGAATTGAGAGATCATGATCTGAGCTGAAGTTGGGTGGCCAACCGACTGAGCCACCCAGGCGCGATTAAAACCTTACACAACTTTTGTTGAACACATCTTCTGTGCTAGTCATTGTGAGAGGTAGAAAATAAGTGGTCACCGTGGCCCTGACTGAATACTGGCGGACTCAGCCTTTGACCACAAAACAGCACAAAGCCGTGTAGAAAAGTGCCTTGGGCAGCAGCAGAAGCATCCAAACAACTCTGAAGTCCAGAGTTTTGGTTGCCTGGAAATGTTGATAAAAAGCCAACAAAGTATGGAAGTATGCACATGGGCAGAAAAAGAAGGCAAGGAGGAGAGATACATATAGTGGCCATGAAGTAGAATTAATAGTAATATTGGAATGGAGACAAGGAGGACAACTGGCAAAGAAGAGGGCAGCTTCTGGTTGGGCGGGAGCAGACAGCAACTGCACATGTGTCGTCACGTCTCCAGCCAGCTCGCAGACCATAGGAATCACAGGCGTCAGCATGCCACGCATAAGGCTGTCCGTTGAGACAGTTCAGTGTTTTCATAGCGCGCCATGGCCTCCTAATGCAGGGGTCACAGACTCATGGCTTTGGGGACTGTGCAAGAAAGCTACTGGAGCAGACCATGTGGAGGAAAAATCGGAGTGGTGGGGACCATTGTAGAGTGTGTGTTTTCATACAGAAAACGTGGGTTCTGCTTTGCCACACACTGTGATTCTTCAAGGGGAGCCAGAAACAATGGTGTTTCTGAAATTATCTGATTTTTAAGCTTTGGCTCCAGTTTTTTATTTTGTTTGATAAACATGGGGGATGCTGGGTGAGAATGTGTGAACTCTCTTACATTTACCAACAGGATTAGATTGGTATAAGAAATTTGGTGGTATCTAGTAAAGTTGTAGATGTACAAAGATGACCCATCAATTGCATCTGTCCTTAGCCCTAGAGACTCTTGCACACCATGCTCACAGAGACTTGTAGGATGAGTATCTTGGCATTGTTTCAAACAGTCCCCCAGGTAAGCAAGCCGCAAATAGAAAAGTGCATATGAAATGATCTCTATGAATTTTATCAACAACATTAGAACAACATCCATGTACTGTTCATGCTCATACGGATCTATAGTAAAGGCATAACACACAGTTACCAAGGAGACGCATCACCTGCAGGATAGATGTTACCTACAGGAAATGGGGGTGGGGAAGCCAGGTGTACTGGGAAGGCATTGAAGATTTTAAGCAAAGAAGAGCTATGACATGTCTTTTTTAGAGAGGTCACTCTGACCACAGTGGACAATGTATTGTAGGGGAACAAGAGGGGAAACATGGAAAGCAAGTAGGAGGTATTAAAGTGAGAGAGAGGTAGCTTGAATTCCAAACAGTGTAAGTGTACCTCTAAGCCTGGGTTTCTCATCCTCGGCACTGTGGGCATTTGGGGCTGGACGATTCTTTGAGGTAAGCACTGTCCTGTGCACTGTAGTCAGGACAGCAGCATCCCTGGCCTCCACCCAAGCACCCCTCACCCCCTGAGTTGTGACAACCAAAAACGTTACCAAAAGTCTCAGTTGAGAACCATTAGTCTAAGCAGTGTATTATCGTGAGGTTCCGAGTATAAATTTCCAATCCATGTATAACAGGAGGAGACCAGACCGAGCCTGAGTTAGTTGGGAGATTGTGTGCAGGGGGTGACATTTTAGATGGTCACTGCAAGCAGGGGGAACACATGCACACGTCCCAGACATGCTGATCTGGACTGTTTCAAGACGTAAAACCAATCTTGTCCTGAATCTTCTATTCCACTCTCGCTTATTCCCTGCTCTGGCTTCTCCTTGACTTCTGAGATTCTTGCAAGAGGGCTATTCATCCACTCTTCACTTCCGTCATTTTAGTTCGAGCAACAGCTCTCTTGCTCACACCAGGGTCCCCGGGGACTTCCTCATTCCAAATCTGGTGGAATCTTTCCAGTCATTACGTTTCCATTGACTTCCCTCCCCAAGTTGTTTCCTACTCTTAAAATTTTATTTCCTCTTACATAATCAAAAATGTAAGTCACACTTCATGTATAGAAATGTTAAGCTCTCCATGACTATAATCCGGAAATTCGTGCCTCTCCTGTATCATAGAATATTGCACAACCACTAAAACTCTCTTTTCCTGTGGGCCACCTGGGTGGCTCAGTCAGTTAAGCGTATGACTCTTAGTTTCAACTCAGGTCATGATCTCATGGTTGGTGAGTTCGAGCTCCACATCAGGCTCCATGCTCCAAATGTGGAGCCTGCTTGGGATTCTCTCTCTCCCTCTCTCTCTGCCCGTCCTGCACCCACACTCTCTCTCAAAATACATAAAAATAAACTTAAAGAAAAACCTCTTTTCCAGAAATGGATCATGTGTATAAGGAAACGTTACAGTGTGGATTAAGAAAACCAGGTTGCAGGGGCGCCTGGGTGGCTCAGTCGGTTAAGGGTCTGACTTCAGCTCAGGTCATGATCTCGTGATTGTGAGTTCAAGCCCTGCGTTGGGCTCTGTGCTGACAGCTTGGAGCCTGGAGCCTGCTTTGGATTCTGTGTCTCCTTCTCTCTCTACTCCACCCCCACTTGTGCTCTGTCTCTCTCTGTCTCTCAAAAATAAATAAATGTAAAAAAAAAAACAAACCAGGTTGAAGATTTTTGCACCCACAGTAACACTATCAGTTTATTCTCTATAGTTCAGAGTCTGTTTGTGGTTTGCCTCCCACCTTTTTTTCCCCTTTGTTCATTTGTTTTGCCTCTTAAATTCCACATGCGAGTGAAATCATATGCTGTTTGTCTGTCTCCAGCTGACTTATTTCCTTTAGCATTACCTCCATTCGTGTCATTGCAAATGGCAAGATTTCATCCTTTTTTCTGGCTGAGTAATATTCCACTATATACATACACACCACATCTTTTTTTTTTTTTTTATTTCAGAGAAAGAGAGGGAGAGCACATGCACGCAAGCAGGGGAGGGGGAGAGGGAGAGAGAGAATCTCAAGAAGGCTCCATGCTAGTGTGGAGCCCAACCTGGGGATCATGACCGGAGCTGAAATCCAGTCAGACACTTAGCCGACTGAGTCACCCAGGTGCCCCGTCCGCACCTTTTTTATCCATTCAACTGACAGTGGACACTCGGGCTGTTTCTGTAACTTGGCTATCGTAGATGATGCTACTGTAAACATCGGGGTGCACGTATCCCTTTGAATTAGTGTTTTTATATTCGTTGTGTAAATACCTAGTAGTGCCATTACTGGATCGTAGGGTAGTTCTATTCTGAACTTTGTGAGGAGCCTCCATACTGTTTTCCACAGTGGCTGCACCAGTTTGCACTCTCACCAACAGTGCAAGAGGGTTCCCGTTTCTCCGCATCCTCGCCAACAGCTGTTGTCTCTTGTGTTGTTGATTTTAGCCATTCTGACAGGTGTGAGGGGATACATCATTGTAGTTTTGATTCGTATTTCCCGGACGGATCAGTGAGTATTTACTAAATTAAAACAAACTTATAATAAAATACAGGACAATAACACATAGTACGAGAGGCGCCACAGTGAGATAGATGTTTGAGGATTTCTTTTTTAAATAGCGAGGGAGTATGCCATAGGAGAAGGGTGGAGTCGGGGGGTGGGGCCAAAGTCTTTGGAGCCAAATGGCCCCTGGTTTCAATTATGGGTCTGGCAGGAAGTGCACTGAAATGTTAGCAGGCATTTCCTGACAGGCAGTGTGTTAGTTTTCTAATCAGTCAGCGAGGAGGGAGGTGTACTGAAACACTGGCTTCTCCACTTTCCCTCCATCCTCTTCCCTCTGTGCACAGTTTTCACGGATGCTCTCATCTGTACCCTTTGCACCAAGGACTCCCAAAGCTGCCTCTCCAACCCTTCCAGTCCTGTTTCAGATTGACTTAAGACTCTCGTACCTAATGATGTTTGGATATGTCCACTTAGATGTCCCAGGACCATCTCTCAAAAATCAGCCTGTGCCCACACTGAGGCTGAACCATTCTTCTTTTCCTACAAGCATTTCTTTTTGCCTTCCCTATCCTGGTCATTGGCATTTGTCCTGTCACCCAAGTCAGAGGCATCCTACCCTTGTTTGCTCCTCCCTCCACATCCAGCCCACCCCAAGAGTTTTAGCTGATTCTGCCTCTGAGCCCATCCCACAGCTCTCTCCCTCCCCTCATTTTTGCTTGCTACCCACTAGTGCAGGTGGTCCTCTAAATAGGATTCCTAGACAAATCTTACTGGTCTTTCTGCTTCTAGCCCTGTTCTGTCCAACTTGCACTTCACATGTGGCCAGTTTTAATTGAGATGTGTTGTGTCAAATACACTTCATTAATATTCTTATATTGACTACATGCTGAAATGATAATATTTTAGATGTATTGGATTAAATGAAACATATTTTTGAAATCTTCTTGGCCCGTTTTATTTTAGTTTTTTTTTTAATGTGGCTAGTCGAAAATTTTAAATATCACACCTGGCTTGCATTCTCTCTAGTGGACCATGCTGCGTCTAACTGCCTCCATCACTTTGACCTTGTTCTTTTCACCTGCTGCCACAATATCTTGCTGAAAAGCAAACTCCCTGAGCTAAAAAAAAAACCATTTGAAGTCCTTTAGGATACAGCGTAAGGTTAGTTTAGCACACACTGCCTTCCCTAAAGTCATTCAGTTTCAGAAACTTTTGAAACACTGTTGTCCAAACAGAGTATCCAGCTAGGTTGAGCTGGTAGCTTGGCAGCTTTCAGCACCTAATCTAATGACTGTCATCTGTGCGGCACCTGTACCTTCAGATATTCAATAGCTGGGAGACAGTCACTACACTGTGAATAGATTTAAGTATCAATTCTGCATTAGTGCTCAACAAAATTTTTTTTTAATTTTCTTAATGTTTGTTTATTTTTGAGAGATCTAGAGACAGAGCACGAGTGGGGGAGGGGCAGAGAGAGGGAGACACAGAGTCTGAAGCAGGCTCCAGGCTCTGAGCTGTCATCAGAGCCCCACATGGGGCTTGAAGTCACAAACCACAAGATCATGGCTTGAGCCGAAGTTGGACACTTAACCGACTGAGCCACCCATGCCCCCCCCCCGAACATGAAATTTTAATACAAACCCTTAAAGGACAACTACCTTCTTAGTAACTACTGTTGAAAATTCTCTGCTGAGCTCTGTACCTTGCCCTGTTGGACCATATGTTTGAGTGAGTGCTCTGAAGAGCGGGAAGTGGCTGTGAGGACCTGCCTCCACTGCAGGAGATGATGGTGGGCGAACCAAGTGGGAAGAGAAACTCTAGCGTGTTGATCATGCCAGACAGATTAAATGGAAAGCTACAAAATCAGAGATTTTGATGCTTATGAGATGATGTATCTTTGGGGGAAAAAACCATAGACAGGAGGATGTTGGGACAAAATGGCCGAACAAAAAATGGGTCCTGAAACAATAAATAAATTTAAAATTAAAACAGCTATATCCAGGGGCGCCTGGGTGGCTCAGTCAGTTACGTCCAACTTTGACTCAGGTCATGATGTTTCTCGGCTTGTGGGTTCAAGCCCCACGTCGGGCTCTGTGATGACAGCTCAGAGCCTGGAGACTGCTTCAGATTCTGTGTCTCCTTCTTTCTCTGCCTCTCCCCTGCACATACTCTGTCTCTCTCTCTTAAAAATAAACAAACATTAAAGACATTAAAAGAAAACAGCTGTATCTGAACAGTATTTTGGCTATCTGGAATAATTCTTGTTTGTCCATCAGGTGTGTCTAGGGTGGCTGAGGAACTAAGAGAACCATAGCTGAGGACATTTACCAGTGGGGAGGTTGCTAGGTTGTGTTGTCATCGGTGTGATTTGATACATATAAAATGCTGTGACAGCCACCTAGACAGAACTAAAATTGTTTTCAGATAATGAAATACTACGTTTATTTTGGCTCTGATGTTGAACCACTGTTAAAGGTTTGATTTTTCTGTCACTGTGTTGCTTTCGCTTCCTTGGGTGACTGTAGCGTGTGTTTAGAGAAGGACAGCTTCTCCTTCCTCATGGTGTAGCAGCACTGCGTTTTTAGGGGGGACGCACTTGCCAGAAGTTTGCCACTCATTATCTCTTCCATAAGCTTGTGACCGGGGCTTCCATCAAGATGCCTCCTGCACAGCCCTTTTCCTCCAAGAGCACAACTGTAACCTCAGGAATATTAATCTGCAGTTTGCTCGGTCCCATTTCCACACTCCTCTCCCATCTTGTTTTGGAGGTGTGCCCAAAACCTGCTCCCGCCGCCCTCCTGACCTCTAAAATAAGGATAAACCCTCCATTTGCATTTTTCAAAATTCTTTTTGATTTCATGTGTGGTGTGATTGTATTCTTCCTTCCAAGGTTATTTGTATTGTCAGACTTCACTGTTTTATGTTGAAGGAACGTGAGGCACCACCAGGTAAGTGCTGGATACTTCCCTGCTGTTCCTCACATCACATATACACAGGGGCGCCTGGGTGGATCAGTCAGTTAAGTGTCCAACTCTTTTTTTTTTTTTAATTTTTTTTTTCAACGTTTATTTATTTTTGGGACAGAGAGAGACAGAGCGTGAACGGGGGAGGGGCAGAGAGAGAGGGAGACACAGAATCGGAAACAGGCTCCAGGCTCTGAGCTATCAGCCCAGAGCCCGACGCGGGGCTCGAACTCACGGACCGCGAGATCGTGACCTGGCTGAAGTCGGACGCTTAACCGACTGCGCCACCCAGGCGCCCCAAGTGTCCAACTCTTGATTTCAGCTCAGATCGTGATCTCAGGGTCATGAGATCAAGCCCCACATTGGGCTCTGCACTGAGTATGGGGCCTGCTTAGGATTGTCTCGCTCTCTCTGCCCTTCTGCTCACTTTCTCCCTCTCAAATAAATAAATAAATAAATAAATAAATAATTTTTTTAATGTTTAAAAATCACATATAGAGAAAAGCGCCTTTAAGGCCAACCCTTCAAGCACACCAGACTCACTTCGTCTTAGGGTCCCTGGGAGTGGTGAGAGGGGAACTTTCCTCTACTTCTTCTCCTCTCCAAATAGGCAAGACTCTTCATTCCTCACTAGGGCTCCTCCTGGCCCTCCCTAGAACCAAAAACAAGTTTTACTTGAGCACAACCGACCATCCAGCAGAGGTTCTGTGCCTCAGTTTCCCAGTAAGTCCTAAGCTGGAAGCTTAAAAAAAAATCCACTTGCCCAGGTCATGCCCCAGACCACTTAGATCCGACCCTCTGGCTGGGACCCAGGCATCAGTATACTTCCATGCCGGTGTGTGGCCATGGTTGAAAACTACTGCTTGAAAGGTCTTTGTCACCTTCACGCCTCTCAAAGCTTGTTCCGACTTAAAGTTTGGGAGGATATGGCCATCAGGTTCCATGGTGAAGAGCATCGTATTGTTTGTCATGACCACCCGCTGACAGCTGTCATTTATTGATCAGTTATATGTCAGGCACTCTGTTGTGTCTCTATGTATGTTGTCTTTACATTTTTACTGCATCTTTATATATATTATATTTACTTTTTGTACTTTATTCTTTTTTACTGTGTTTAATCTTAACAACGAAATGGGTCTTATTATTACCATTTCACAGAGAGCAAAAGGAAGTGTTACAAAGGACAGATGATGTTGTCAGTATCACACAACCAGTAAATGAGGGGGAACATGATAATATGGATCACATGTTAGATCAAGAACAAAGAAAGAAAAAAACTATTAAAAAAATAGTTTGTGCACGAATTACAGTTACACCAACAGTTTACCATTTGTGCCTAATTACAATATATCACAATAATGATTTTGATTATAAATACTGTTAGATAACATTAACTTGGGCACATTTCTTTTGATTGTAGCACAGTTCAAATCTTTAATGAATAGCTAATAATCACAGCTAATAAATATTAGTTGAGTATTTACTATACACTAGGCATCAGAGTAAGTACTTGATGTATATTTAATTTAACCTTATTAAAAACAAAACTGAGAGGCACTTGGCTGGCACAGTCGGTTGAGCATCCTACTCTTGATTTCAGCTCAGGTCATGATCTCTTGGTTCGTGGGTTCGAGCCTCGCATCGGGCTTTCCGCTGACAGCATGGAACCTGCTCAGGATTCATTCTCTCTCTCTCTCTCTCTCTCTCTCTCTCTCTCTCTCTCTCTCTGCCCCCCCCCAAAATGAAGAAATAAACTTAAAAAAAAAATAAAAACAAAACTGAGATCTGTACTATGATTTTCCCAGTTTTGAGATATTTGACATATGTAACACCGTATAAGTTTAAAGTATATAATGTAATGATTTTATATATATGTGTGTCAAAATGCTCATCATAATAAGTTTAATTAACATTCATCAGCACACAGTTACATTGTTTTCTTGTGATGAGAGCTTTTAAATTTTTTTTAAACATTTATTTATTATTGAGAGACAGTGAGAGAGAGAGCATGAGCATGGGAGGGGCAGAGAGAGGAGGAGACATAGATTCCGAAGCAGGCTCCAGGCTCTGAGCCGTCAGCACAGAGCCCGACGTGGGGCTAGAACCCACAAACCGCGAGACCATGGCCTGAGCCGAAATGGGATGCTTAACCAACTGAGCCACCCAGGCGCCCCATAACGAGAGCTCTTAAGGTCTACTCTCTTAGCTATTTTCACATACACAACACACAGTATTATTACTAGAGTAGAGGGAACTGGGGTTAGGAGAAGTTAAGTAGCTTACCTGGTAAATGGCACATGGAGATCTTGAGCCCAGGTCTGTGGGACTCGAGCCGTATTGTTTAATGTGCTGTAAGTGAACACGGTGCTTCAGTATGCTCAGCCTTCGCATTTATTACTAACGTGCACTGGTTATCTATTCAGACCTTGTAATGTGGCTTGGGAGATGGGTATAATTATTTTAAAACTCTATGCTATTAATAGTTTTCATTTTGAATATATATAATGATAACCTTAAGAAATCTCACTGCTATATAAGAACAACTCCTATTTATTTATTTTCTCATTTCAATCACATAAAACCAACCTGTCTAACTAGATTAAAAAACAATAATTTCCAGAATCATCTTAGTTCTTGAATTGTGTGTTTCATTAGGGAATGGTAGAATGTGTATATATTTAAAATAATCATTTTGTGTTAAAAATTGACCCCACACATGCACATTGAAAGGCTTGATTAATAATAAATATTTTTAGGAAATGTTTGAGGTAGGAGGCATTCAGTTCAGAAGATTATCTATTAAATAACAAAACCTGAACCTAGAGGGCCGTCAAATACCAGCATATTAATAGAACAAAGAAGGAACTGGCATGTGTGATTCCAATTTACAGTGATGGAAGAAAAAGCCACCTTGTCCCAGCCCTACTTCAGTCATACAGGATTGTAGGGGACCTTCTAGAAAGACTCCTGGCTCATCTTGTCCAACTCCTCTTCCAGGGGTTGCAGCCAGTGGAGAACCCAGACGCTTAGGGTTTGGAAAACCTGGATTCCTCTTGTATCTCTGTTAACTCTCTAATACATTGCTATGCTGTGAGTTTTCCAACATTCCTCAAATAGATGTGGCAGAATCAGGAATAACTTAGTAACACTTCAGTGATGCCTGTCTTTCGTAGTGTTAGTTTGTAGACTAAATAACATAGGGTATGTGCTTAGTTTAAAGCCAGCAAATGCCACTTATTTGATATCTAGTGATAAGTCCACAATAATGCAGAATTCTTCTTGGTAATCATCTATGCAATCTGTACAACCTTTCAAACATCAGTTGAAAAGAAAGCTGGTTTATTGTGTCAGCAGAGTCCCATATGGAACCATTTAGAAATTTAGAACTAAGTTGTATCTAATTTATCTTCCAAAGTAGTAACTCACTTCCAGGTTGATTTTTTTTTTTTTTTTTTGGCAGCTTAAAACTCATTTTCAAGTCACTAAAACTCTCATGAAATAAAAGGTTTGCTGTTTGAAGGCATTTGTGCTCCCGTTACTCTTGGGGACATGTCCCCTGTGCTAATTGAATCAAGTTCCTTCTGCTTTATGATCCATTGGAGGGGTTGTAAACGTAAGCCCCTTCAAGGATCAAATGTCAGGGTGTCATGTCATGGGAGGTGTTGGTTTCGGGGAACAGGGGGGTGCATGCCCTACCCACAAGCATTCAGATTTCTTTGAAACATTGAATACCATTAGCGAGACAGAACACATCTTCTAGCTAAATTGCACTGAAGGCCCACCAATTCACAGACCTTCAGCTCCTAAGCATCTTATGGTAATTAATCCTACCCCCCAAAATGGAAATACATTCCACTTCATACTTGTTAATAAATTGACTACATGTAAAGATTTGAATATATCAGGAAGTTCACAGAGTCTGTGATAGTAAATAGGACTCAAATTTAAAATTGTTTTAGTAACAAACAACTGAAGAACTATTTTCTGTCTAGATTTTGATGTTCTTATATTTCTCCTAGAATTCATGAATTTGATAAAATGTCACCCTGGCATTTGTATGTCTTAGTTTTACTGCCTTGCACATAAGAAGTGTTGAAATTAGGTGGGTCACAGCAAATACTTAGGATTTTGTACTACATGGTATTATGAAATCTGTAGCTTTAATTTATGGACACTATTAACACTGTGCATTTTGAAAAGTACTTTATGCTGGTCATGTTCCCCTTGAGTAATTCCGAGTAGTTCCTTAGAGATTCCAAGGGGGAAAGGGCTATGGTTCAAGTCTCATAGTAGCCTAGGCAGTTAATACATCAATAAAAGAGCATAACATTGTGGCCACCCTAAACCACACCTCTGCCCCGTGCCAGACACAGTACAGGCCCTTGGCATGCATTAGATCTCAATTTACTCCTGACACTGCTTCTGTGAGGTATTCTTGCTGTTTCACCCACTGCAGATATGGAGCCTCGGAGATTCTCATGTGAATGGTATCAGACCTTTCCACTTCTAAATCCTATGCTGGAAACATCTGTTACTACCCCCAACCCCAGAATTGTCAGTTGGGTCGTCAGTAGAGTGATTAGAGCAATTGAATGGACCTGGCTAACCTTGTAATGTGTTCCCCCATATCACGTTGCTCAAGGAGGGAAGGGTTCGAGTCCTTCAAATTCCCTATAGAGAGGGTATGTGCCCCCATCGACCAATCTGCCTGGATATCAGACACTTGGATGTCAGTGTATGCTGTGTACAGAAGCAAGTTGTACTCGAATCGTAAACCACAAAAGTGCGTAAACCTTTTAAGCCTGCCCATTATGGGAAAACATTAACATATGTTGATATGGAGGCGAGCTTGGTAAATGAAGGATCGGTATGTTTTCTTTCAAAAATTAAACTTCAGATTTTTCTTCACACTCTCCACTCCGGCTCTTCCTGTGCTTCCCCAGCTCAAATGTGGCTCCTTCTGTGGAATCTTCCTCTGGGTCTCTGGGTAGAGGTGGGCACGCACTCCTGCATGTAGCCCTTGGGAGAGTTGGTCACATCTGCTTCTTCCCACGCACCTCTCTGCCACTAAACTGCAAGTTCCTTGGAGCTAGGGCTGCCGACTCAGGTTGACACCCTCACATTGCTAAGCACTGAGCCCACCTGTGTCTGACGGCAGATGCTGTCTCATGTCTGACAAGTGAATGAATGAATAAAACCCATACAGGTGCCTGACCTCAGCACCATTGGTCCTTCCTAGCATCTAGTTCTTGACAGGTCAGGAGGTCAAGTTCTGTTGGTGACCTTGCAAAAGTTCATCTGCGTTATGGAAATTAGTACCCTTACTTTGACAGTTTGCAGGGGAAAGAAAAGGTGAACCACCAACCAGACCCCTTCGTTAATAGCAAGAAAACTGGTTCCAGGTAAGTGTGCCTTTCCCCTGTATGTTTTGGCAACTTTTTTCATAGTTTGCAAAGTCGAATCTGGAATCCTCTCCTTAAGAGGCCCTGGTTCTTAGGAAACAAAAGTATCAAAGAAAAGTTCTCTTTCCTCAGTAGTCTCACCTCCAGTTGACCGTTCAGAGAACAAAAACTGGTACTATCTCACAGATCTTGAAAGATGGCAAAAACCCTATATTTAGTAATGTCTAACTGAAGTTTGTCTTAATAGTTTAGGTAATGTCCTAGAATTTATTATTGGATTTATTCCACATCGTTCTCATTTGAAAAACTAGTAACTCAGCTTAAAAACTGCAGGACTAGGGCGCCCCAGTGGCTCAGTTGGTTGAACGTCCAGCTCTTGACTTCGGCTCAGGTCATGATCGCAATTCATGAGTTCAAGCCCTTGCATCAGGCTCCACGCTGACAAGCATGCAGTTTGCTTGGGATTCTGCCTCCCTCCTCTCTCTCTGCCCCTCTCACGCACATGCGCTTGCTCTCTCTCTCTCTCTCTGTCTCAGAATAAGTAAACTTAAAAAAACAACAGGCAGGACTGCATCTTTTTTTTTTTTAAGACATTCTGGTGCAACCTGTTGGACTTTGAACCTTGCTTGAATGCTAACCTTGCTTAGTAAAAGCAGTTTGTTTCCACTGCCTGTTAATGGAAAATCTTTTCACATTCCTCAGCAGACAACTACTCTAAATGTACCTGAGTCATATCTTTATTTTCTAGAGAGGAAAATAGGAAACATACCAGTGCTGCCCCCCACCCCATCACCTAACAGCAGTTTTATCAGGCAGCTCCCAGTGGACCTGCTAACACTCCTCTCTGGCCTGTTGTACTTTTTTTTTACCCTTCAGATGTATCAAGTCCTTTCTCTTTTTTTTTTTTTTTTTAAATTTATGAAGAATGCTTAATGTTATAAAAGCTACTTGGATGGTTTTGACATCAGAGTTACAAAACACGTTTTAAAGGGACAGCAATAATCGAAGTGAATGTTTGTAATAGTGAGATAACGGGGCAGAGCCATCATTCCTTCACTCCTGCCCCATTTCTCCTAAGCACATACGTTTAGGGTGCTCCTCAGTGGTAGTGTATATAAAGGATGGTCTCCAGAATGAGATTGGCAGCTTTAATTTGTTTGATGTGTGCAATCATAGTCCGTGTTAAATTCAAAATGCTTGTCCAATCAAGGATTCAATATAGAAAAGAGGCAGTAACAAGCATGCTGCATGCTGTAATAAAGAAATCTGTTGATTGAAAACAGTTTGTATATTTTGGAAATGATAGGGAATGTAATTGGTAAGAAAGAAAAGGATAGAGCTTCATAAATAATGGGAAATAGAGCATATTTTTTACTGATAACACTAACTCAATTTAATAACATTTCGGTGTGGAATCTTTGTGCACCAGAAAATAAGAAAGATGGGTCCTTTCTTGTTACTCTACATGTCATGATTAATGGGATGACCTTTTTTTAAATTTTTGTTTTCACGGAGAGCAGCTTTCACGGGTTGAATCTTAGGCAACAGTGGGTGATGGGCTCTGTTCTTTGAGAACTTTCAGAGAACATCTTCCCTTTGTGTCCTCATCTGAAAAGACTAGCTGTATATTTCACTTTTTTTTAGTTACAAAGTGCTACATGAATGTATTTTTGTAGTAAAAGAGTTCAGCAACAGAGAAGTGTTCAGGGCAAAAGCATAATGGTCCTCCAGCCCCTGCTTCACTCCTCCCTGAAGCTACCCTGGTTTAGTGGGCTTCCTTCTAGCAGTTTTAGACATGTATATCTGGATAGAGATTCACATGCAAATCACCTGAGGGGCTATAGTATTAAGAAACTAGATTTTGAGGGGCGCCTGGGTGGCTCGATCGGTTAAGCATCCGACTTCGGCTCAGGTCATGATCTCCCGGTCCGTGAGTTTGAGCCCCACATTGGGCTCTGTGCTGACAGCTCAGAGCCTGGAGCCTGCTTCGGATTCTGTGTCTCCTTCTCCCTCTTCCCCGCCTCCACTTGTGCTCTGTTCATTCTCTCTCTCTCCCTCTCTCTCTCTCTGTCTCAAAAATAAGTTTAAAAACATTTAAAAAATTAAAAAAAAGAAACTGGATCATGTCATTCTAAAGCCCACTTTCTGCACAGATATAAAAGTATACATAGATACAAAGTCACACCCTGGAGGGCTGATAATAGCAGCTTTGCGCCAGAAACATGTGGACACCAGCAGTTGTATCTCAGGTGTGTTAGCAAAGACCCACTTCAGCAAGCTCCACCCGAAGGCACAAGGCTCCCTCTGGGGCTCTTCCACTCAGTTGGCCAGTTTCCTGCATTTCTGTCTAAAGAATAAATTCTTCAACAACCGCAACTTTCCCTCAGGTAAATACCCTTGATAGTACCTTTACCTGTCTCCTCTGACATTTACCTTTTCTCCTTTTTTTTAGTTCCTTTCCCCATTAGTTTAAAATCCTGCATTTAGGGGCATCTCACTGGCTCTTGATCTCCGGGTCATGAATTCGAGCCCCATGTCAGGTATAGTTTACTTAAAAAAAAATAAAGTTCTACATTTAGACTTGCACTACTAATCTCATTTTATACAAAAATCGAGCTATTCAGAAAGTTGTGACTATAAATTTTCACTATGCCAAATTGGTGGGTGTTCAAAAGGATAGAATACTATCTGACTCATAGAAGAGACTTAGAATATAAGTTATTGATATATGCTATTGCATCACCATTTTAAAAATTGGTAAACAATCTTTCATTACCTTTCCATTAACCATCATGTTGAGGTAGCCAGAATACCCAATTCCTTGCATCCGTTCTAAATAAACTGGACTTTACTACATAAAGAATGAAATTACTAACCAACATTAAAGTGCCACATTTAGCATATATTATCAAATTAAGCATTTGCTATAAGCAGAATCCATTTTCTTGGTAAGCTCTATTTGTGTGGGATTTTATTTCTCCCTTGCCAAACATCTAGCAACATATCCATTTTCTGAATATATTTCTTAAGTTTTTATTTATTTAATCTCTACCCCCATTGCAGGGCTCAAACTCATGACCCCAAAATCAAGAGTCACATGCTCCTCTGACTGAGCCAGCCGGGCACCCCTGTAGCACTTTGATTCCAAGTTCACCAAACTTGCCCCTCTGTCCCAGTTCATCAAACATGTAGTAAACATGTTCTCTCTGCCAGGCCTTCCTTGTTCTAAGAAACAAACACATAGTGTCCTCATTCTCTGAGAATCCATAATCTAATGATGGAGAGGGAGCCTGTGTCCAAGAGGGGTTCTTAATTCTGCCGGAGTGGCGGAATGATTTCTGTTCTGCTTGTTGTGAAACCTTTCCGTGATGAAGAAAGCAAGGCTAGAACATTCTCCAGTCAGGAATGAGAAAACAAGCAGCCACCTGCACCCCAAGCAAGATTCTAATGACACAGTTCACCCCTGCAGGAAGAAGGTGAACCAAAATGCCCTTCTAGTCTACACCGGAAACAGGACTTTCTGAACTTGTTTTGATTTCAGACTCCAGCATTAGGTGTTTTGTTTTGTTTTGTTTTGTTTTGTTTTGTTTTTTTACCAAATTCTCATACTTGTATATTTAATCGTCCGTATATAGGTAATTTGAAAGCGCACCAATGTATTCTTCCTGTATAACATGTCCTGTGGAACATATACAAAAGGTCAATTCTTAAGTGGATAAGGGTGAGAAACATTATTTTTAAAGTATTTATATGTTACCTTTAATCCAGGCTTTTTCCCAAGAATCTTGTAAAAAAACATTTGAAGGGGCTCCTGGGTGGCTCATTCGGTGAACCGTCCAATTCTTGATTTTGGCTCAGGTCATGATCTCATGGTTTGTGAGTTCGAGCCCCATGTCGGGCTCTGTACTGACAGAGCGAAGCCTGCTTGGGATTGTCTCTCCTTCTGTCTCTCTGCCCCTCCCTGCCCACTTGCTCACTCGCTCTCTGTCTCTCTCTCTCTCTCTCTCTCAAAATAAATAAACATTTGAGAGGTTTAGTTCAAACTAGTTTAACTTAGCTAACGCCACTTCCGTCCCATTGTGGTGAGAGTTGACCAGCCCAGGAGGGTTCCCTGTCAAAGCCTTGCCCACAGGACAGGATTGAGAAGATGGAAAAAAGAGGGTACCTTGAAATCCAAGTTGCTTATGTAGCATCTGAAACTCAGGCCAAGCAAGTGCATCCAGTGTCCGCCCAATAATAAATATTAGTAAATCTTAGAGTCTTCATTTTAGATTTTTGAAAATAAAAATACATAGAAGTGTTAGTCATTCTTCCCATAGCTGATAGAAGACACACATTTGGGGGTGCCATCAGCACACAGACCCATGTGTGCGTAAATTAGTCCCAAAAGATTTCAGATCACCGGTAGCCATCTTGTGAGCTCAAAACATCCTCTCCGATCAGAAGAGCTCAGTGTTGAGCCCTGTGCACTGTGTGATGCCCCACCGCTGGGAGGGTCTCCGTGTGCCCTGAACTCTGTGAAGCAGCAGATAACATGTGATGCGCCTGATGCTGTCTCAGTGCTCAGACTGTCAGGCGTGTGGGCCTTGGGGAATTGAAACCAGGGCATCCGTTCTCTTACCTGCTGCTCATCAAAACTGCAAAAGGGTTGTGGCTTGTTATGGTGAACACATGTGCTCAGCCTCTACCCGAGTGTATTCAGGTTGGGTCCAGTCAGATGAGTAGTGTCGTGCAGCTATTGCCAAGCAACCAGTCATAGCCTGGGCAGGTTTTTAGAGGGCTCTTGCCTCACACTGTCCCCTGGCACCTTTGTCCATCTCTTGAAGTGTCTCTGGCAGTGCTTGCCAGCCTCACTCTGCCAGTTCCCCGGAAGTCCACCCCCTCAACCGGACCTACATCCTTGCAGACGTGCATTTTAGCTGCGTGAGGGCAGACTGGCTGTGTTTACGTTTACGAAATCATGTAAATGCTATCAGTGTAAGTAAATCAATATTTTTATTGCCTTAGACTTTGAATATTATGGCTTAAAGAGTGAAAGAGAATGTAAGAATGGGTTTGTCTCCTCCAAGTATTACCTCACATCTCTAATAGGTGGACCAAGGTATTATTCAGGATTTGAAAGGTAAGAAGAGGAAGGATTTCTTGAGAAAAATCTTTCATGAAAGCAACTTTTAAAGTTGGTAGAATCGAAAAGTATGCTTAAGACAAAATATTCGGAAGAACTTAGGGGGAATTATGAGCTGGTGTTGTATCTACAGCAAGACTTCTGATGTTGATGAGTTTTCTGACTTGGCAAAGTACTGTTCCAAGCCCGTCGCCTGCGGTTCCCTCCATCGCCCTGCCCAGGTGTTTTCCTTTCCTCACCTCTTTCCCCCAGCCCTCCTGCCTCTTTGTGAGCACCTGCTCTTGTTGGACCACCTCCATACCTGGAGTTTTTGTTTAGGTCTCTTAGATGTATCAGAAAGCATCCTGAGCTGAAAGAGGATCCAGAGACTCTCAGAGACGAGGGCCAGGAAGGCGACTGATCCAGAGCCTGGCCTCGTCCCTGCCTCCCATCTGCACATCAGCTCGTTCCCTTCCCTCTCCCGAGTTAGAGGGTGTTTCTCTGCTCCGGGCACACTGGACAGAGTTTGCTCACTGTGGTTCCCAAACCTGAACTGAAATAGGACCTATTCCTCATTTTCTGTCTCAATTCTGAGTCCCTGGGAAAGGCGCTCTGACCCAGCCGGCAGCTTTACCTTGTACAGAATAATTACTAGGGGCTTACTGTGGCCGCAGAAGGAGACCAACATCCCAGGGGTGGTTTTCCACAGACCTGGCTGCCACAGCTTTACAGATTACTGTGCCTGTCTCACCAAGGTCTGCATAAAGCCTGTGCCCACCTTTCTCTGACAAGACGAGAGAGCTTTTTTAAATAACTTTTCCTGAGAAGGCAAGGAGTCTATTAAAGGAAGCAGGCTCACAGGGTGAACCCTGCTTTCATCCACATCTAGCTTGCCTTTTGACAGTTAGCCAGCATAGTTGACGGGACGTGCAGTTCCTCATCCTTTTTCCTTCCATCACCCACTTCTGGCTGGGATATCAGAGAAGCGACCCTAGACAAAGAAACTTAGACTTGGCCTGAGGAAGATGTGGGTAAGGGGTACTTAGGGGGCTGGTGAAGGCTGTGATCATATTAAGAAACTTCTTCCAGATTTTATGTCTGCATCTGACCCTTCCAGGCTGACGCTGCTGGCCTCAGGCTGTGTCCACTGTACAACAGCTCCTCAGTGTTGTATCTTGCCTTTGCCATGGCACGACTGGAGGGTCCTCCGTTCTCCCAGGCTTCGAGTACAGAGCGTACAGTCACCTGTTCCCTCTCCAGCTTCTTCCATTTACCTGAGAAATCGTCATTCACCAAATACAAACGTGTGCTTTCCCCTCTGGTTATTCTGAATTGGCTTCTCCATGATCTCCCCACGGTTGGGAATCCTCCCTGGGAACCACCGTCTTTCTTTGGTGACATCTGCACTGTGTTGGCTACTGTCACTGACCCAAAGCAAACCCACATATTCAGTTTTCCTCCTCAGACCTGCCCACCCATTGTCCCCTCCCAACTAGATTACCGTTCCTTCTTCTTGGGGATGCCTCCAGTTGCCGGCCCATTTTTGGATCAGGGGTGTCATGTATTTGGTGTCTGAACTTCCTGGCCCTATATTCCCTTGAGTAGCTTACTGTTGATCATCATTCAGGTTTTCTTTTTTCCCCATGAAATCCCCATCCACCCAAGACAGCATTTCACTCTTTTAAAAACTAGTCACTTAATTGAATGACAGGAAAAATTCTCACCCCAAGAAGGAATTCTGCTCTTTATTGGGCACATGTGAAGATTGAGCCTCAGACAGTGGTTCCAAACCAGGGGTAATTTGGCCCTCCCAGGGAACATTAGGCAAAATCTGGAGACATACTTGATTGTCACGCCCTGGGGGGCATGTTACTGGCATCTAGTGGGCAGGGGTCAGGGATGCTGGTGAACACAGCACAGCCTCGCAACAAGGAATTACTGGCCCGCTGTGTCAGTACGTTAAGAAACCCTAACTGGGGGCTAGTGAAGCCGATGTGGGAGGGTAAGCTGGTGAGGGGGAGGGCCTGGGGGCACTGTGCTAAATACTGACGAAACTCTAGATAGTATTTTGTCAGCTCAAGGGTCACTAGGAGAAGCAAATGTGATGATGATTTTCTGGCCCTGAGGAAAGCGGCCCCAGTCTTAGGGTCACTAATTTTCTAGAAAGGCAGCTGTGTCATTTGCTGTGGAACAGTGGTTTTCATGCTTCTGCTCTGGGGATTCCTTACTTTACGTTCTTAAAGTACTGAGGGCCCTAAATTCATTTTAAAGTAACAATAATAAACTCATTACATATTAACACAGAAACCCGTTTTATGAAAATAACTGCATTTTCAAAAAAAAAAAGATTATGAGGAGAGCACATCGTTTTATTTATTTTCTTTATTTTTTTAATGTTTATTTATTTTTGAGAGAGCACGAGCGGGGGAGGGGCAGAGAGCGAGGGAGACACACAATCCCAAGTAGGCTCCAGGCTCTGAACTGTCAGCACAAAGCCCCGCGCAGGGCTCAAATTCATGGACCAGACTTCAAGATCATGACCTGAGCCGAAGTTGGACGCCCAGCTGAGTGAGCCACCGAGGCGCCCCTGCGCGTCGTTTTAATGGCTGCCTTAATAGAAGGCAGCTGATTTTGCATATCTGCTTCTGCATTTAGTCTGTGTCGACATCACACGTCACGTAGCCTCTGGAAACCCTGCTGAAGACTCAGGGAGAGTTAGAGTGAAAAAGACAAATTATGTAAATTACATCTTTATAAAAG
The DNA here is from genome assembly GCF_022079265.1 of Lynx rufus. Taxonomy (NCBI): domain Eukaryota; kingdom Metazoa; phylum Chordata; class Mammalia; order Carnivora; family Felidae; genus Lynx; species Lynx rufus. The sequence continues at coordinate 20,818,656 of NW_025814828.1, forward strand.
TTTCAAAAAGTTTTGATTTTGGGGGCCCCTGAAAGAGGCTCAAGTTCCCACTCAGGGCACCCTGACTCACGGTTTTAAAGAACAGCTGCTCTATAACTCAGGGGTCAGTGAACCTGAATGGGAAGAAAGTTATGCATCTTTATTTTGCCCCACCTCTAACTGGAAGTTAGCGCCCCCTTCACTTATGGACAGAGGCCTCAAACTACAGTGGTACTAGTTAGTATCTCTGATTTTGTCACCAATAGAGGTCAGAGGTATTTTCTGGTCACATCACAGTTCTTGCAGGTTTCTCAGATATTACTTTTCATCAGTGCTTGGAAATTGCAGTCGCTACAGTGCCAGACCTGGTCATTTAGCGCCCTCAAAGGAAAGCACATGTAGTACTATACCACAAATATGTCCTTTGAGTATTTTCATAAATGTATTTCACTCTAATTGCTTTCCTTTGTAATCCTGTGTATTTTATTTTACCTATTTAAAAACATTCTGAAAAAAATAACAATTAAAATTAAAACCTTCTGAGAAGGGGCCCATGGGCTTCAGTAGAGTGCCAAAGAGGTCGTCCGTACAAAAATCTTTCAGAGGCCCTGCTCTAGAAAGTTACAGAGCCAGAACAGTGTCACTAGGCCATTTGGGGGGATCATTCTGGCCCCAAAGCAAGCCAAAATGGGGAAGCGTTCCAAGAAAGCAAGTTCCTGTGCCATGTCGTTGGCCTGTATCCTGCCCGCAGCCACAGCTTCGGGTCATCACAGTACACAGTGCTCAAAGTGCACACCGTCAGTTTTCCAGAGAGTTCAGCACCTTGTAATGTATATTTGAGAAAGGTTGCCATAATTCACATGATAAACTCTGGTCTTCTCAGCAAACTCAGCTGCCCCAAGGGTTCTAGATAGCCAAGGCTTTCCTCATTACAAGTTAATAAAGCTTCCTCAGTATTCCTAGGCGGGCACAGAAAGAAGCTAAAATGATTGCTTCTGAGAAGGGACACGGAGTGGATGGGAGACTTTTTGTTGATTGGTTAACTCTTTAATTGTAGCGGTTATATGTGCAAATAATTTGATGTATCTAAAGTTCAATATAGCTGGTTAGAAAAAGCTGTCCCCTTTCCCATCCTGCTCCCATCCTGCAGACCTCAAAAGCACCCACTTGTAACTCGTTCCACGACTATTTCTAGTATTACGTCCTTATCTCTGAACAGCAGGCACAGAGTGCATTATCTGCTCATTTTCTACAGTGGACACTGAGGGCCTGGCGCCCTGCTCCCACCCCCGGCACCACACGCGCACCGTTTCCGCCCCCGCCCCCCCCCCCCCGGGGCTCAGGAGGCAGTTAGATCACGCTTCTGGCTAGCCGGTGTTCAATATTTATATATACCATCTCTTCCCCTGGTTATCTAAACCTGCTCTTCCTCCAGTTCAAACATACCTGGTATTCTGGGCTCAGGGCCCTCATGGCCTGGCGCACAGTTGTTATGCTGGGGGGCTCCCCCTTGTCTCCCCCCAAAGTCCTCGTGTCCTGGATTCTCCTGCTTTGTTTATTGTTCCTCTCTTGGGGAGAGGTAGAGCACCTCTTTTCCAAGTGGCTTCCTGGAAAAGGTTCTGTGGCAGATGAAGTGTCGGAGACCTTGCTCCTCTTAAAATGTCCTTAATCTACCCTCAGACCTAAGCACTAGTTACAGCATTCTAGACTGAAACTCCCGTCTTTCATATTTTGGAAACATTGTTCTGTCTTTTTTGAAAGCTTATCTGATTCCTAACCCTTTCTATTTGTGATCTTCTTCAGTGGCTTGTTCCTTTTCCCAAACTTAAAGGCTCTCTTTTGCACCTGCCACGTACACATTCACAGTAGAGCCATCTTTTCCAGTCGAGCCCTCCAGTTCTGAGAAGTATTTCTTGAACACTAAGCACAAACTGAGAAATTTTTTTTTTTGAGAAATAGTTTTTGAACACTAAATACCAGATGCTATCGTAAGCATGTTCTGTGTTTTAATTATTTAATTCTTACAACAACCTTATAAAGTAAGTGCTATTGTTATCCGTATGTTACAGATGAGATGGAGGTACAGAGAGGTTAAGAAACCTGGTCAGGGTAACACAGCAAGTTGACGGCAGCTAGGATTCTAATCCAAATAGTAGCTCTAAAGCACATTTTTTTTTCAACGTTTATTTATTTTTGGGACAGAGAGAGACAGAGCATGAACGGGGGAGGGTCAGAGAGAGAGGGAGACACAGAATCGGAAACAGGCTCCAGGCTCTGAGCCATCAGCCCAGAGCCCGACGCGGGGCTCGAACTCCCGGACCGCGAGATCGTGACCTGGCTGAAGTCGGACGCCCAACCGACTGCGCCACCCAGGCGCCCCTAAAGCACATTTTAAAACTAACTCCCTTGGGCACAATGCCAGTGGTTTGTAAATTGTGTATAGAACTGAGTCTCCATCTTTGTTACAGATGTCCCCAAATTCTTTAATGGACCAGTTGTCTTAATTTCACCAACTTCTATTATAGCTCTTTTTTTCCATATAAATGTCATTAGATTATGTAGGAATTTTTTTTTTTTTTTACTGTTTACATCAAATAAAATGTCATTAGCAAAGAACTGGTTGGTATTAAGATAATTGCCTAAAACTTGATTTTCATTACATGGAAAGAATGTAAATCGGCCACGCACCCTAAGATAGTATTCGAGAATGAAAGGGATAAAGCATCAGTATTCCTCTTTGCCCCTTCGGTAATAATGGGAGAGTTTTGAAATCGTGGAAGTTTACATAAGCGTTTTAGAGGAATTTGATTTTCTTTACAGGGCAATCATCTTCATTTTTATAAAACTGACATCACTGTAAAACTGTTTTTACCTCAGGTTAAAATTTGCCTGACCTATTCTGTTGCCGACTTGAGTCATACCAGGTCACTGAAACCCAAAATAAGTATGTTCTAAGTATTGGGTAACCATTATAACCTATTTAGAGCCAAGATCCACGTAAGCCACGTTGACTTCTTTCCTCCATCACCGAGATAGCGAACATGTTCATCAATAATGTCCTGATGTGCTCATTAGATCTCCACAGAAGGAGGGGTGCCAGCAAGATGTACAGAAGTAAATTCAGTGGAATCTCAACAGTCAAGAGTTAGGACTATTCTATATGTCAGCCCCTGCACTGGTAACATTATTTTTTCTACTAATGTATTTTGTGATTTGATTTGGCCCGCGGTTTGCCTGAATGCAGGCAATTACACTTGTATTAAGGGTTCTGCTGTCTAGTTTTTCTCCATGCTGAGGGATGTCAGAAGGCGAGTATTCTGCGTCTAAAGGAAACATGAAAAATAAAAATGGAAACACCTGAAGAATGCCTTTACTTACATTAATCAAGGGGCAGCTGCTGCTCTCGGTGATGACGGCCTGCTCTGTGCTTAGCTGAGCAGGGCCCCGTGGGCCTCAGAGCAGGAATTAAGTCAGGCTGTGAGGGATGCTGCCTGTGTTCAGAGGGAAAGACCTTGTCACGAGTACAGTGTACCGGCTCGGGTTAAATCAGAAGGGAGATTTTGTCCCTTCAGTTTGGGGTGGTGGAAATTACCTATATATCACTAATGTCTGTGCAGTATGGAAGAGATTTGGACCCTGTATTTTCCCCTATCTTCCCCTTGTAGGATGGTGATTTTCCTTTAAGGACTTGGGTTTCTCTGTGTATCCACTAATAAATGGCCAGAGAAAGAGTCACCAATTAAAATCATTTTATGGTAAGTGTCTGTGTCTTTTCAACCAGATGCTTCTCTTTGTAGAACTAAGTCAGGAAAATGATTCAGGTGAAGTCTATGCATTTTGATGTTAACGGATTCCACTCTTACGGAGAGACAACCAGTTAACAACATGAAATGAGGGTGGTGATGGTTTTCGAAATGAAATAATGTTTGATGTAACTTCGAGCTTTCTCTGAACTTTGGCCAGACTGTAGGAAAGGTAGGCGGCGGGGAGCAGCTCTGTCAAGCACAGAATTACACACGGGGGAAAAAATTAATCTAAATACTGAGGGAGAAGCCTGTGTTCTCTTGCATGATATTTAGCAGCAAGAGCAAGGAGAGGGATGTTTCTTTCTTTGTGTAATGTGCTGTAGTTACAATAAACACAAGATTTCCAAATCTCAGAGGACTCTCTTGACAGTTGCTTGATAACAGCTTTTTTCATTCCATAGTTTTGACAGTTCGTGTGTGTTGCCATATCTAGTGTAAACTAAAACATCACTGTCATTCTGTTTTTCTTTTGTATGTGGCTTCTCTTTTTTTTCATCTTTAGGATAATGAAAAAGATGGGCTTTTCACTCGTAGACTAGAGGAAGGCAAGTTGTGTGTGGAGATTAGCATGTGTTTATGAGTTTTGAAAGATTCAAGTTGACAGCCGAACACTGCTTTAAATAATTTTCTTCTCCATATTGCTTCAGGAAAAGTATAAGTGGGATGTGTAAGTTTTCTCTTAATCTTTTGATAAATAACAAATCTGAGGCATCTGTGTGGGTACCTATATTATTTATCTGTGGTTATTGAAAAGCACCGAATACAATGAACGTCCCTAGCGCTCCAGGCTGTGCAGCCTCTGAGAAATGGGAAGCGTCCCATTCCTCGTCATTAACACCGTGGTGCCCTGTTTCCCCCCTGGTGCTTTTCGGTCCCCAAGGATGCTTCCCATCATCTGCTGGATCGCCGTCCCACCCGCTTCTGCCAAGTTCATAGCTAAGTGACGTCATCGGACTGTTTCAGAAACAACAGGGTACCGCCGCCGTCATTTATTCATCTGGTCTTTGTTTTTCTAGAGTCACTCTAGAAACTGAATTGCACCGGCAGGCACTGTTTTTGAGGCTGCAGGGAAGATGACAGGCCGGGAGCACAGGGCAGGGTCACGGCAGTCTTGACTCCTCAGGTGGAAACTCTCAACTTTTGCACAGGCCAGAAGGGGTCCCGTGGAATTTATCCTGGGAGACCTTCCCTCCTCCAGTCTCCATCACCTTTGATTTACAGAAATCTCAGTGAGGTTATTTTGCCCTCAAACCAAATTTGCTGTCGCGTAGCACAGCTCCCAATGCCGTCATCTGGCATGTTACAGACAAATTCCAATTACTTTTCTACTTCGAGCTATTGTTAAACACTACAAGCTAGCTGACAGTAAAATTATAAATACAGGTGTTGTCACACTACACTATAATCAGAATTTTAATTTGAATTTTCATTTGGAAAGCCTTTTTTTTTTTTACATGAAAATGGGAATAGAATTAGTTTTATTGACAGTAAAAAGACATTTTGAAAGCTTCCTAAATCATTACCTGTATTTAGCAGGAGGAAAAATTGTATATGTCCATGTAAAAAGAAGAGTTTTATTATCACATATTTACTCATTATATTTGGTGGTAAATAAAACGGGGAAGACGTGTTTGACAAATGATTGATGGAACTCGCTGGGTTTTTGCTTCATCAGAACAATAGACAGACATAAATATATATTTTGCTTTTGTTTTGCTCTGCTATTACCAATGCAGACCTGTAGACGAAATCTTCTTCTAGCAAATTAAGTACAGCCTGTTGGGAGTCTGCATGCAATGCTCAACTTTTTTATTTGGCAATTTTCTCTTCTTATCCAGATTCATCATCCATGGTGCTTCCCCCCCCCCCCCCCGCCCCTTGCGCGGTGGTTGGAGTGGGTTCCCTTCTCAAGTCCCTTTTTTTCCCTCGAGGCATTTAGTGTCGTGTCTGCCAGATTTCAGTGATGAGCAGCGAATTGCTTTTAAAGTGGGCATTATGCCAGTTCAGCAGCACAATGGAAAACCAATCTTCCCCCATTCTACTTTTGATGCTGTTATTGTAGCATTTTCCATAACTGCTGCCACAAAAAAAGGGGGGGGGGAGAGATGTGCTCAATTGCTACCAGTTAGTCAAGTTAAATCCAGAGTAGCATTAAAATTACTCTGAAAACTGTTTGTCAGAGGTCATGTGCCGTCTGTGGCTGCTGCACGTAGGAGACATGTTCTGTTCTGGTGGCTTTTTTCCCTTTATTATTACCGTCACTGACCAGCTCTCTAAATAGCCCTTCACTACCTGTTTACTTATTGTCTTCACCTCCCTGTTGAAAAAATGTGTCAAACAGAAATGTTGAAAAGTTTCTTTAAAGTGCTGGAAATAGCAGGAGAGTGAGTTGTTCAGGGTGCTAGAGTTTGTACAGTGTGAAAGCACAAGAAAGTGGGGGAGCGCGAGAACATAATTCTCTGGTTTCTATAGCAAGATTACTGTTTTCTTCTTTTTAGCTTCACGTTTCAACCGCTGGGTTCACTGTTCTACTTTTTTTAATAGCACAAATGGAATTTATCCTCTCTCCATCTCAAGTCCCCCCTCCCCTGGCTTTGCTCGTGAATGAAAGCGACTCCTACTATGGCTGCAGGCCAGATGGCAGCTGTATATGTTGGATTGGATGCTTTTGGAGTGCGCCATATTTTTAAAATCAGGGCCAATAGATGGACTATTTTGAGAGTGGCAGTAACACTGCAAGCCTGCCCCATTTCCTAAGAATTTATTTGCACTTTTAAAATGACATAAATATCCTATAATCTGTGCTTAAAATAATCGAGTTGTGATCTCTTAGGTGTATTGCGCTAATAATAAAAGCAAGTCGGATTTCTGGGATGCCTTTCTTCTAAAGACTGTGGGCTTATTTAACCGTGTGCTATCGCTACAGGATTTTTTCTCTTTCCGTTAATCCTATCCATAATTTCACTGGACTCTCAGCCTTATGAAGGCAGGCATTTTTGTCCATCTTGTTCACTCCTGTGGCCCCAGGGCTTAGAACATTATCTGGCACGTAGTAGGCGCTTGGTAAATATTTTGTGGAATGAGTTAATAAATAATTTGTGCTTCTCTTGTGGTTTCATGGAGTTGTACCCTGTTTACTTATTTATATATTTTTTAATCCAGCTGGAATGCCAAACTGTGGTCCTAAAGCACAGCCATCATAGTAATTTACCTGTTGATTCTTTAATTCACCCCACCCTATCGCAAGTTGTACTTGACACCCGGTGGGTACTCAGTAGATGTTTGTTGGATGAACAAGTGGAAGAAGTCTGCACAAAGGTTATTTGCCAATAAGGGATGTAGCCATTTGGTGGTAGATAAGGGGGTAGTTTAGTGTGTCCCACCATGAGTATTCATAAAGAGTCTACGAATTCTCAGTCTTAGGTTGGTCCAGAGGTCTTTCCCAAAGATTACGTTGGTCTGGGCTTACGTTCACGCATATTTCGGATCTATGTTCTCCTTCAGTTTCTAGTTTGAGAGCATTTGAATTTCTCCTAAAGCAGGAGAGGAAAGACTCCAGTAAGGCTGCAGTCAGTATGCATAACCAGCCCACTTGCCAGTGCCGTCTCCGTGAATCCATTGCACGCTCTCCAGAGTGAGTGGTCCTGTCTCAACATGGGAAGGAGGCCGCCACCCATGGTGGGAGGTATGCATGATAGCAGGTAGACCTCCCTCGGCACCGTTCGCCTGTCACGTGGAATCGTGGTAAGGCATTCTATTATTCTGCTCTGTCCTTCACTACCTGCCTCCCCCAGAACGCTCCACTTCCATCTGCGAAGTGAGGGAAATGCAGGCCCGGAGGCTGCTTACCAAGGTCAGAGGCTTCAGAGAATTCAGTGACTTAATCAAGAACTGTACCCCGTAAAGAGACATACTGCTTTCCCTTTTAATCATTGAGTTGTAAATGTGACATAGCTTTAAATGGATAGCAACAATTTGCAAATCAGTAAGACCCATTTTGTAATTAACTTTGGACTAAGCATTAAAAAGTATACATTGAGGATTATCATAGTAAAAATGCAGAGCAGTGTGGGGATTCTTTCTTGGCGGCTAAAAGTGTGCATATTAAACATACAGAAATGGAGGTAGTGGGTTTCTCTGGCTACTAACAGATTCTCTCAAAAGAATGCCTTGTTAGAAACCTTTTTTTTTTTTTTTTTAATTTTTTTTTCAACGTTTTTTATTTATTTTGGGACAGAGAGAGACAGAGCATGAACGGGGGAGGGGCAGAGAGACAGGGAGACACAGAATCGGAAACAGGCTCCAGGCTCCGAGCCATCAGCCCAGAGCCTGACGCGGGGCTCAAACTCACGGACCGTGAGATCGTGACCTGGCTGAAGTCAGACGCTTAACCGACTGTGCCACCCACCCAGGCGCCCCAAAACCTTTTTTTTTTTTTTAAGAGATTTTATTTTGTAAGTAATCTCTCCACCAGATGTGGAGTTCGAATTCACAACTGCTAGATCAAGAGTCACACACTCTTCCAACTGAGCCAGCCAGATGCCCCAGAAGCCTTTTTTGTTTTAAGTAGCAGATAAAAGAATATTAAGGTATACCATAAGGATTATGCGTTTGAGAGGAACCTGGAATGTACAATAAGATGTTCTCTGATGTGCTCATTCCATCTCTTCTCCAATACTATTTGACCTTCATCCGAGAAAAGCCAAAGAACATACTGAAAGAAGGATTCTGATTTTAATTAGAGCAAATTTAAACATCTGTAAAGTAGAACATTTTGCCTTACATGTCCTAGCATCAACATTTTACACAGGGGGAAAAACGAGGATGTTCACTGTAGCATCCTGCATCAGCATTTGTTAAAGTTCCAAGGATACTGAGTTGCCCGGGCCAACTGTGGAAAATCTTACATAAGAGTACTGTGAGGAGAACTTGTGCCTTTATTATTTTTTTAAATGTTTATTTATTTTTGAGAGAGACAGAGACAGAGCACGAGTGGGGGAGGGGCAGAGAGAGAGGGAGACACAGAATCCGGAAAAGGCTCCAGGCTCTGAGCTGTCTGCACACAGCCCGACGCAGGGCTCGAACTCACCAACCGTGAGAACATGGCCTGAGCCAAAGTCGGACGCTCAACCAACTGAGCCACTCAAGCGCACCCCCCTTTTCTTTTTTTTTTTTTTTTAATGTTTGAATTTGTGCCTTTAAAAACAAAAAATAACTCATGCAGGCTGGGGAGTAGTAGAATAAGAGTTTCTCTTCGTGTCCCTCCACCAAGAGCATTTAGAGAAAAGAACATGAAGTAGATGTGTGACCTTGCAAAAAGCCTCCTGGTCTGTTTTCCTCGTGGATATAGTGTCTCTTCTGTTTAACTTACAGGGTTATTGTTAGGATGAAACAATAGGATGTGTACCTTTGTAACCCTCTCTATAATAGGAATTGGCTAATGTTTTTCTATCAGAGGTCAGATCACGAATATTTTCAGCTTTGAGCCCAAGATGGGCTCCACTGCCACTGTGCACCTTCCCCATTGTAGCTAGAGACGATGCAGTAACAAATGGGCATGGCTGTGTTCCAGTAAAACTTTATTGACTCAAACAAGGGGCATCGGGGGTTTGGCCTAAGGTCCTAGTTTGCTAACCTTTGACCTATAATAATGAAAGGTATAAAACATAAAATACCACATATTTGCTTATTGTTCTGAGTAAATAGCCCACCATCTCGGAATCAGCCTGTGAGGTCACTGTTTGCCTGTCATCGTAAGGAGAAAGGCTAAAGGGACAATCTGTTTCAAGAGAAAGTCATCTTCAGTAGGTTTTGGTCCAGGCTTCCGAAAGTTTTACAGATTCTGCAGAGAGAGTTTCATTCCATTCAGCTTATATTTATCGATGGCTTCATTTAGGCCACCTAGTCTCACGAGCCTCCAGCCTTTTCTTTAAGAAAGTGTTCCTTCCTTAGGACAGTTGGTTTCTACAGAGCCTTGATGTTACTTGTGGTAGAGAAAAGATTCCGGTATTAAAATAGCTAAGTAGGGGGTGCCTGGGGGGCTCAGTCAGTTAAGCATCTGACTCTTGGTTTCAGCTCAGGTCATAATCTCAGGGTTTGTGAAATTGAGCCCCATGTTGGGCTCTGCTCTGACTGCACGGAGCCTGCTTGGGATTCATTCATTCATATTCTCTCTCTCTCTCTCTCTCTCTCAAAATAAGTAAACGTTAAAATACACACACACACACACACACACACACACACACACAAAGTAGCTAAGTAGGGTGGAGAGCTGTCACCCCTTACCTCCCCTGGACAGTCCTGGAGTCTTTGGAAGAGTTGACAAAGAGGGACAGTGGCTATCTTGGTGATTAACCAGGTAAGGTTTCAAGGTATATGGTCAGTTCTTTTGAAACTGCTGGAGAATCCTACTTAAAGAGTGTCACTGATACATTCTGGAATTAGGAATGCCCCACAGTCTTCGAGTTTCCAAGAGACAAAATCACATTAGCTTAATGGAAGAACTCATCCCAGAAGGAGTACAGGGTATCAGTTCATAGAAGTTAAGAAGGTAAAGGTTATTAATCCTGATACCCTTAAAACACTGGTTTATTTCAGACTTCATAGTTGGTTTGTAGGTGGCTGGACTTCTTTAATATTTATACTGTATCTGATGAGTCAGAAATACAAAACCACATCCATTTTACATAAACATTAAATCCGGAGCAGCTGAAAAATGTATCTGGTACAGAATTTGCCTTCGTGTATTTTCCTTGGGTGTAATGAGTTTGATGGTAAGCAGTCATTTAAGTCTGCCTTTGACTCTCTCTGCTTTCTCTCAGATTTCTTAAGGTCTTAGATTTCTCCCATCTCCTAGACATTCCACACTGAATCTGTGAGCTTTTTGTAATATATATGCCAATCAGTTGACAATTAACCAATTTATTCATGTTTTCCTGTATTCCTGCCATTTATCCAGGGCAGTGGCCCTCTGCTAGGCAGTTTCTAAGATGGCACCCAGTGCTCCCTGCCTGTTGGCACTCACTCTTGTGCGGTATTCCTCTTCCCTTGAGTGTGGGCTGGATTGAGTGACAAAAGGGGTAGGATGTTACTTCCGAGATTAGGTTACAAAGGATTGCGACTTCTGTTCTGAGTGCATTCGCTTGCTTTCTTGCTCACTCACTCTGCTGGAAACCAGCTGCCATGTTATGAACTGTCCTGGAGGCATTCTGCATGGTGAAGAATCGAGGCCTCAGTCCAACAACCTGAGAGGAATGTATAGTCACATATTATACAAATATGTTGCCAGAATACCTGTTTGGTTTGGATTAATCAAAAATGCTCATGTTTTTCCCTCCTCAAAGGATGTAACTAACCGTCTTGGGTAGGACATCTGTAGATGCCTACAAGTTGAGAGGGAATGGACACTACCCATGAACAAAGATGGAACCCAGGAAATGCCAAGAACTCTTGGAGTAGTCGTAGGTAGCTGCATCCATCCCCATTGTGCAGAAGGGAAAGAGTGTTAGAGGCAGCTTGCTTTAACGTCAGGATCTAGGAGGGCATGGCCTGTTTTCTGTC